>NW_024870972.1:2447500-2670000 GCF_019054845.1 Dipodomys spectabilis | reverse complement strand
GGAAAACAGGTGTCACACTTGGCTTCTTACTCGAGGATGAAATTCTTGGCAGGCACTGAGATCAAGCCCTAGAGGTGGCCAAAATAGCCATACATGGATAGGCAGGTGGTACTATGCCAATAAATGCATATTAGTAGAGAGTGCCAAAGCCGTGTATCTAGTATTCAATGGTATCTACTATGTTCCTATGAAGTCTTAGGCATTTAGTCAGCCAAGATATTATGGAGAAAGAACATATAACCGTCCAAGAAAAGTCCAAGAAATATGATAGATCTTTTCAACAGTTGGAAGACACCATCAGAAGGCTTAATCAGAGGATAATGTGTGTAGAGGAGCACCTAGAAACAGAAGTTAATGGTCTAGGAAATTTGTTTAACAGGATCCTAGCAGAGAACTTCCCAAACATGCAAAAAGATAGGCCTATTCAGATACAAGAAGCCTTTAGAACCCCAAATAGACCAGACCAGAATAGGACAACCCAGCATCACATTATAATCTTCACAGGATCAAATCAGACCAAGGAAAAGAACCATAAAGCTGTCAAGGAGAAAAGATCAATCACCTATAAAGGGAAACCAGTTAGGATTACCTCAGATTTCTCAGCAGTGACAATCAAAGCAAGAAGAGCCTGGAATGATGTATGCCATACCATAAAGACAAACAACAATCAACCAAGAAAACTGTACTCAGCTAAACTCTCCTTCATAAACGAAGGTAAAATAAAAACCTTCCATAGCAAAGAAAAAATGAAACAATATATCTCCACAAAACCAGCCCTACCAAAGATTCTTAAAGATGTCCTACACATAGAAAACCAACAAGACCACAAAAAGGCCAAGAAACCGCAGCCAAACTGAGAATCCAAGAACCACACAACGAACCCAGTTGCTACAGCCCCCAAGAAGGTGGGTAAAATGGCAGAAACTCCCAAACACTTCTCAGTTCTATCTCTCAACATTAACGGACTTAACTCTCCAATTAAGAGACAGACTGTCTAGTTGGATTAACAAGCAAGAACCTTCTATCTGCTGCCTTCAGGAGTCACATCTTGCCCATAAAAACAAACACATTTTCAATGTTAAAGGCTGGACCAAATTCTACCAAGCAAACGGCCTCCATAAAAAGGCATGAGTTGCAATCCTAATATCAGATAAAATAGAATTCAATTTAAAATAAGTGAGAAGAGTTAAAGAAGGTTGCTACATACTAATTAATGTATCTCTCCTTCAGGAGAATATTACAATTCTAAATATCTATTCACCAAACGGAGCACCCAAATTTATCCAAGAAACCAACTTTCCCTCAAATCCCACATAGATCCAAAGACATTAATTGTTTGGGACTTTAACACACCACTATCCCCACTAGATAGATCAACTTGGCAAGAACTCAACAAAGAACGTGCATATCTAAACAACTGCACAAATCAACTAGATTTAACAGACATCTTCCGAAGATTTCACCCAGCAGCACCAGAATACCCGTTTTTCTCAGCAGCATATGGAACATTTTCCAAAATAGACCACATTTTAGGCCACAAAGCAAACATCCAAATTCAGAAACATTGAAGTTATACCTTGCATTCTCTCAGACCACAAGGGATTAAAAGTAGGACTCCACACCAAAAGCCACTAAAGAAAGTCCTGTAACACATGGAGGCTGAACAACACTCTGCTGATAATCATGAGTGCATCATGGAAGATATTAGAAATGAAATTCAAATATTCATGATATTCAACAAAAATGAGTACACAAATTACCAACTCATCTGGGACACAGCACAGGTAGTACTCAGAGGCAAGTTTATAGCTCTGAGTTCCTACATCAACATATTGGAGAGATCTGAAACCAACAATTTAATGAGACATCTGAGCCTCCTTCAGAAAGAGCAGCAGAATAAACCCCAACCCAATGGACAGAGAGAAATAATTAAAATTAAATCAGAATTGAAAGAATTAGAATCCAAAAGAGCCATATAAAGAATCAACAAAACAAAGAGTTGGTTCTTCGAAAAAATTAACAAAATTGACAGACCCTTAGCAAATTTTATCAGAAAAAGAAAAGAACATACCCAAATAAATGAACTCAGAGATGAGAATAGAAACATCACCAGAGAAACCACCAAGATTCAGAACATTATAAGGAAATACTTCTCAAAACTTTATGCTAATAATTTTGAGAACTTGGCAGAAATGGACCTTTTCCTAGCAAATACTGATATGCCAAAACTAAACCAAGATGAGTTAAATCACCTTAACAGGCCCATATCAAGCACTGAAATATAAAGAGTAATAAGAGATCTCTCATCTTAGAAAAGTACAGGTGCAGATGGTTTCACAGCAGAATTCTACAAGGTCTTCAAACAGAGCTCACATTAATACCCCTCCAAATCTTCAATGAAATTGAAAGACGAAGTTCACTACGGAACTCATTCTATGAAGCCATCATAAGCCTCATCAAATCCAGGCAGGGTCTTATCAAAGAAAGGGAACCATAGAACTATTTCTAGGATGAACATTCATGAAAAATTTCTCATCAGAATTTTGGCCAATCGACTTCAACAATTCATCCGAAAAATCATACACCAAGATCAAACAGGATTCATTTCAGGAATGCAAAGCTGGTTCAATATACGCAAATCAGTTGGTATAATTCATCACATCAACAGAAGCAGGGATAAGAACCACATGGTTATATCATTAGATGCAGAAAAAGCATTTGACAAGATCCAACACCCCTTTATGATGAAGGTTCTGAAAAAATTAGGAATCCATGGAACATTCCTCAATACAATAAAGGCTGTATATGACAAACCTACAGCCAGCATTACAGTTAATGGTGAAAAACTAAAGCTATTTCCTCTTACCTCAGGAAAGAGACAAGGATGTCCACTCTCTCCACTTCTCTTCAGTCTAGTATTAGAATGCCTAGCTACAAATAAGACGAGATGCAAACAAAAAGGGGATCCAAATAGGGAAAGAAGAAGTAAAACTCTCCTTCTTTGCAGATGACATGATCTTGTGTTTAAAGAATCCCACAGACCCCACTCCCAAATTACTCAAGCTGTTTCAAAACTTTGGCAAAGTAGCAGGGTATAAAATTAACCCTCAAAAATCAATGGCTTTTCTGTATGCCAACAAAGAAATAGTGAGGCTGAAATTAGGAAAGCAACTCCATTCATAATAGCCCCACAAAAAAAAAAATACCAAGTAATTAACTTAACCAAAGAAGTGAAGGATATCTATGAAGAAAACTTTGAAAACGTGAAAAAGGAAATCAAAACAGAACTTAGAAAGTGGCAAAAACTCCTATGCTGCTGGATTTGAAAGATCAAGATCGGGAAAATGGCCATGCTTCCGAAGGTTATTTCCAAATTCAATGCAATACCTATAAATATTCCAACCTCATTCTTCAAGGAATTAGAAGAGGCAATCCAAAAATACATATGGTACAGTAAAAGACCCCGAATAGCCAAAACAATCCTCAACAGAAAGAACAGGGCTGGAAGAATATCAATACCAAATTTCAAACTCTACTACAAAGCCATAGTAATCAAAACGGCATTGTACCTGCATAAGAACAGACCTCAGGACCAATGGAACAGAATTGAAAACCCAGAAATGAACACACAGACCTATAGCCAACTAATCTTTGATAACGGAGCTCAAAAAATAGAATGGAAGAAAGACACCTTCTTCAGTAAATGCTGCTGGCTAAATTGGTTAACTACTTGTAGAAAATGAAAGCTAGATTCTTATATATCATTCTGCACCAGAATCAACTCCAAATGGATCAAAGACCTCAGAGTCAAAGCAGACAATCTGAAAACATTACAGGTTGGTATAGGAGAAACCCTAGGTCTCCTTGGCACAGGCCGAAATTTTCTTAATAGAGACCTAGAAACACAACAAATCAAAGACAGGTTGAACAAATGGGATTGCACAAAAGTGCAGAGCTTCTGCACGGCCAAGCGCATAGCTAGCAAGATCAATAGAAAGCCCACAGATTGGGAGAAGATCTTCACTAGCCATACAACTGACAAGGGTCTCATAGCTAAAATATACCTGGAACTCAAAAAATTAAATCCCCACATAACAAATCTCCAAAGAAACAGCTGCCCAATAAATAAGTGGGCTAAAGACTTACAGAGAAACTTCTCTGAAGGGGAAAGAAGGATTGCCAATAGACACATGATGAAATGCCTAGTCTCTCTAGTCATAAAAGAAATGCAAATCAAACCATAGAGATATAACCTCACCCCAGTTAGAATGGCAATAATCAAGAACTCTAATAACAACAGATGCTTGAGGGGATGCGGAGAGAAGTGAACATTACTACATTGTTGGTGGGAGTGTAAACTTGTTCAACCACTTTGGAAAGCAATATGGAGGTTCCTCAAAATACTCCACATAGAGCTCCCCTATTTCCCAGCAATCCCACTTTTGGGCATTTACCCAATTGATCACAAATAAGACCACACTAAAGCTACCAGCACGACTATGTTAATTATTGCAGCATTATTTACCATAGCTAAGATATGGAACCAACCCAGATGGCCATCAGTAGATGAATGGATCAAGAAAATGTATGTATATATACACAATGTAATTCTATGCCTCCATGAAAAGTAATGACATCGCTCCATTTGTTAAGAAATGAAAAGGCTTGGAAAAAAATATATTAAGTGTATTTGTTAGATTGGAAGTTAAACAAATGATATTATTGTTAATATTAATTTTATTGCAATTTCAGGGAACTCTCCTGTCTCTGAACTCCTAACACTTGTATTTTGGGATTTGTCCCTGAAATCTAGGATTCAGCAGGACTCAAAATAAGCCAAGATCTTGCCCATGTAGTTGTAACTCTTTTGTGTAGTATTCTCACAATTAAAAAAATAAGCCAAGAGTATTTGAATTCTACTACTAAGGTTTAATGAAAGATCTCTACTGATCTTTCTCTTAAGTGTGTTGTAGAAACCAAAGCTGAAATTAACTTGGACTTTTGTGGTGGATGTAAATGTCTTAACTACCATCTCTGGTAGTTGGTACCATTAAATTTCAATTAGCCATCACTGGCTCAAGCTTGTAATACTAGCTACTCAGGAGGCTGAGATCTGAGGATCGTTATTCAAAGCCAGCTCGGATAGGAAAATCCATGGGACTCTTACTCCAATTGACTGCCAAAAAGACTAGAGGTGGAGATGTGTCTCAAGTGGTAGAGTGCTAGCCTTGAGGGACAAAGCACAGGTTATGAGTTCAAGCCTAGATACTGACCATCAATTAAAAAATTCAGAGTTTCCACTGTGAGTGCTATATTCTTTTAGAGACTGAAGTATTTTTTGCATAGTCTTTCAAACATCAGCATCTCTAATGTTGAATCATTCTAGATCCTTCTTTTCCACTTGATTAATTGTTAGTCTCCAGGTGTAGAGTGGCCAAGAGGCTTGCAGATCAAGAACTCGGATATTAAATTGGCTAAAAAGAGATAAAATTAAAATTTATTCTTTGGTTGCAAATACCACATTTTTGGTATGTGTTTGCTAGCCCTGGCACTTGAACTGAAGGCCTGGGTGCTGTTCCTGAGCTTTTGTGTCCAAGACTATTGCTCTACCACTTGAACCACAACTCTACTTCGGGCTTATTGGGGGTTATTGGAGATAAAAGTCTCACAGACATTCTGGACCTGGGTGGCTTCAAACTAGAATGCTGAGTAGCCAGGATTACAGGTATATGCCACCAGCATCTGGCTCAAATACCACCTATAACGTTAAAAGTCAAGGATATCTGTTAACATCTATCTCTGACAGATGTACAATATTTTACTCCTCACTAAATGAATGTTCCTTTGAACAGTATTGAATCAAATGTAGTGGACTCAAGTTAGGTCTTGAACACCAACAATCTGGTTTGGTGGAAGTGGCCTTGTTTTTTTACACTTATTTAACCATTGGTGTGGATTGTAGAAAAAAAGACAATTCAGTAAAAACAAATTCAAAGAGTCTGAGACACTTACACAAGTTCTGGACATCACTTCCTCATGGGCTTCTGTTGTGCAGGCCTAATATTTGATCTGAAGAGAAACTTGGAATTACAAAAATTAAAACCCAAAGTCTAGTAACCTCTAAAATGCCTGTGTAACTCCTTGATCCTCTACCTGATACTAAATATTGCAGTCTTCTCCCTTAGTGAACAATAAGTTATCAACTTCATTCCTGGTTCCAGCACAGACTTGGCTCAGGTCTGTGAACCTGACTGTAGACGTTTGAATCTTCATAGTGTGAATGGAAATTTGGCCTCCTACTAAGATAGCAGTTTGAGGGACTTGGATAGCTGTGGGCAAGTCTCTTTTTAATAGGCTGTTCTTTGTATACATTTGGTTTAGATGCAGGGATTCATAACTAACTAGTCACAGTGGTCACCTCAGGGTAGAGCAAGAGAGACAGAGTAGAGGGACAGTGATCAAGCTCACGCCATCTGCCATTTTATGCTGCTTTAATTGACATGTTCTTCATGTATTTTAATAATTCAAGAATAAAAATTAACATTACATATAGATTTTTTTAATTGCTTCTTTGTTTCTGACAAAAATTAAAAGTAAATATGAATTTAAATAGAAAGGCAGTATGATAAGAGCTGGGAAAAGGAATGGAACAATGATCATTGGCAGCTCCTGAAGTCCAACCTAGAGGTTTTATTTACCAACATTGGGGAATAAAATGAAACTATGTAACAAGGCAGGCCTGCCTGCTTTTTCTCAGCAACAAGGCAGCCCTGTCTGCTTTCCTTAGCAACACAACAGCCCTGCCTGTGTTCTCTCATTTATGCCAGAGTCAAAGGGGTGAATAGACCATGACTAAGAGAGGAAATTAGAGCTGTCATTGAAAGATCAAAAAGAACAAGCCCTGGATATGTCTGGAAACCTATAAAGCATCTGAAGCCTTAAACACTTAGGCCTTTCAGAGTGAAAGCCAAGATGTGCTCTGAGGTCTGTAGATTCCCTTACTCAGAGAACACACAGACCTCCCAATGACAGAATCATCCCTGCCAACAATAGAACCTTCCTAATGAGGCTCAGGGAAGAAAAGACACATTAAACTTTTCTCACTGCCAGAAACCATCACACACTCAGAGGGCACCAGGACAATACAAGAGGGAGGCCTCAGCCCTATTACAAACAATGGATGAAGCTCAGATGCCCACACATAATCTCATGTTGTACTCAGAACTCCTAAAGGTTCAACAGCTTCCAGATGATGTCCGCAGCCCTTCAGAAAGATCAATCTGTGATGCCCAGCTCTAGAGCCCACCCTGTGTTTAGGGGCCCCCTGAGCTTCTGCTCCTGAACCTGCCCATGTATTCTGTAAAGAGCCCAGAGGAACCCTTGGCATTTGTTGTGCCTCAGAATTCAGGCCACAGTGAGGCTTCTGCAGCCCCCCCCCCTTGCTCCAAGCATAACCACCAACAAGGGAACACCCCCAGGTTCCACCGCAGACCTCTAATTTGTAATAAAAAGAGGCTGTGCTTGTGCTGACACAGTCACCAGTCAGCAGTCCAGGCAAAGGGGCATCTGCTAAGGCCACCTCAAGTAGCTGTGGAGTTCTGACATCAAGAGAGAGGCAGGCAGGTGCACCCATAGAGGCTGCCTTTGAGTAGCTCCTCTTCCAAGTGCAGGCCTGCCTGGTGGCCTTTGAAGCAGAGTATGACACTGCAAAATTTCACAGCACACTAGAAGGCCAGACAAGCAATGGCCCTGTGCTCAGAGACCTAACCAAGGCAGGAAATGAGAGAGAGAGAGAGAGAGAGAGAGAGAGAGAGAGAGAGAGAGAGGCTATCTGTGCTTAATACCTATTTCAATATCCTTGGCGAGTAATGCATATTTTTATCAAGAAATAAAGAGGAAAACTTCAAACTCTGACTGATGGAGTAGCTAGGATCAGTCTAAACTTCCTACCATAAACAATCACAAAAGTGGAAGCTATGTAAAACTATATATGTATATAAATGTATATATAATATAAACATGCAGGCATATATATGTATATTCACGTATACAATGTGAATATATAATGTATAATATATATATATATATATATATATATATATATGTATACAGAGGGAAAAATAGAAATACATAGTATTTGAAGGAATAAAAACAAATACCTTCCCAATTTTAATTGAAAGCATGAACCTTCCATACAGGAATCTATCAGCTCAAAAATGTCAATTAACATAATTACACAGGTCCACATTAAGACACATTCTAATTAAACAAAAACAGAAAACTTCCCAAAGCACAAAGACAAAATTCATCATACACAAATAATCTTCAATGATATTAAGACTAATTTTTCATCAGAAACTAGATACACTATTAGACAGCAAGGGCAACAAATTTAAAGTGTTAAAAGTACACATCTAAAAACCACCTTTCTAACAAATATACTTCCTCCAAATGTAAGAGATGAGCTAAGTACCTACCGATGTCTCAGGCATATAATCCTTAGTTAACAGAGCTTGGAGCTCTTGCTTAATGACCCACTGGACTGAATCAAAGTTAAATGATTTTTTTGGTAGTGGGGATGGGCTGTTATTTGGATTTTGGTATTTCTTTTTACTCTTTCTGGGTTTTCCTTTATTTTATTTAATTTATTTAGGTAGACTAGCTACTTGCTATTGTAGCAGAAGGATGGAAGTACAGAAAGAATCAATCTCAAGCTCCTTGAAGGAGGAGATCATCAAACAATACCAGAAGAAAGAGCTCTTCCACACAGGTACCATGGAAAAGTGAAGCTGGCTCATTCCCTCCTCACAGACAAGGACGTGGCATTGAAAATACTCTGGAAGTGAGAGTCCTCATCATTGGATAAAGAATGAGATGGATATTTTTAAGAATATATGGCACAAACACATCATCAGGTTGTACCAGGTAATGGAGAAGGAAAAGTATGTGTATCTCATCATGGAACTGGCCACTAGGGGATACCACCTGGGGTGGATCTGAAAATTCGGCCACCTATATGAGGATGAAGCCAGGAGGCTTGTCACACATGTAAGTGCAGTTCACTACTTACACCAAACAAAATCATACATGAAAACCTTAAGTCCAACAATATCCTTTTGGACACCAAAGACAGTATCAAGGTCAGTGGATTTGGTCTGAGCATCTGGCTCACCCTGGGGCAGTTGCTAATGAAGGTATGTAGTACTTCTATTCCATCCCCCTGACATGTTCTTGGAAGAAATGATGGCCTGGTGCAGGTGTCTCACACCTGTAATCCTAGCTATTCAGGAGACTGAGATCTGAGGATCATGGTTCAAAGCCAACCCGTATGACTCTACCCTCTGAGCAGACTCAAACTGATTCCAAAGACTAATTTGAGTAGGAATGGCAGAGGATAGAGGTGGCTAGCAAAATAGCTACCATTCTTCTCAGAACAAGCTGCTGAATGTGGGCCCAGATGAATTGGTTTATAAAATGTGAGGTGTGCATAAATTATGACTCATCCACAAAAGGCTGCAATTAATATATGTCGGTCATGGATGGACACAAAATAATCTATTTATGTGAAATATATTGACTAAAGTTCATAAGGGAAAAAGAGAAGATTAAAAGTTTCTGGGGCTGGGAGACAGTGGCTGACACCTGTAATCCTAACTACTCAGGAGGCTGAGATCTGAGGATCACAGTTGAAAGCCAGCCCGGGCAGGAAAGTATGTGAGACTATTATCTCCAATAAAACACTAGAAAACCGGAAGTGGCGCTGTAGCTCAAGCGGTGGAGAACTCGCCTGGAGCTGAAGTGCACAGAGACAGTGCCGAACCCAGAGGTCAAGCCCCATGACAGACCAAAAACCAAACCAAACAAAACAAAAGTTTCTGGTGCAGGTCATTGTGTGGATTCCATCAGTATTGAAAAGAAAGTTCACAAGCAGAGGTAATGGTTAAAAAGCAGTGTGGATATAATTAATGTCACTGAATTTTATACTTAGCAAGCATGAGGTCCTGTGTTCAAACCCCTGCACTTCAAAAAAAATGCTAAATCTTCCTTCTGTTACCTACCTTAAATGGTAGGTGCTCTTCTACTGTTATGATTGTATTGCTCAGAGCTTCTCTGGTGGATGTTTATTCATGCTTTTACATATAATCCATTATTTGAATATTGATATTGAGTTTCAAAGTTTGAATATTGATGTTGAGTTTCAAATACAGGCAAAGCCTGTATTTCTAACTCAAGAGGCTAAAGCAGGAAGATGCCTATTCAGTCAAGGCTGCATAGAGAGGTCCTTCCTAAATTCTGATGCTAGAGCTGAAACTGGAGGGGCAATTGTTTGTAAGCAATTACAAGTGAGAGATAAGTTTCTGATCATATTAGGTTTTGGTCATGTCAGTTTGGATATAATATTTACATGAATTTTAAAAATTTTCACTTTCCCCTTACTCTCAGTATGTCATTTTGAAAGTTTGTAGTACGTTTTTGTTTACTGCACTTAAAAAAAAACAAAACAGTTTTCCTTTGTATCATATTAAACATGATTTTTTCTGTATTACAATTTATTATTTATTTTTGAAATTTTTTATGTTTTTTTTTCTCCATCTAGGGACTGGCCACTGTCTCAGAGATTTTGCTCAGTTCTGCCAATTGAGCCACAGCTCAACTTCCGGCTTCTTTCTTTTTGAAGAGTCTCATCCGAACCCCAGCACTACTAAGGAGGCTGAAATCTGAGGATCTTGGTTTGAAGCCAGTCTGAGCAGCAAAGTCTGAGGGTATTTTTTTATTATTATTTTGCCATTGGTTATGGGCCTGAAAACTAGGCTTTGGCACTGTCCATCAGGGTTCCAGCTTAAGGTTAGTGCTCTATCAACTGAGCTGCAGCAACATTTTCAGCTTTTCCTGCTTATGTGGTTCTGAGGAATCAAACCCAGGTCCTCATGCATGCAAGGCTAGCACCCTACCACTGAGCCAACTTCCCAGATGAAGTCTGAGATTCTTTTTCTTTTTTTCTTTTCTTTTATTTTTTATTTTTATTTTTTTAATTTAATTTTATTTTATTTGTGAACATACTGTACAGAGGGGTTACAATTACATGGGCAGGATATTGCATACATTTCTTACCAAGCATTGCAGCCTCCTTTGTTTACCCTTCACATCCCTTCCCAGCCTCCCCCCTCCCCCGCCCAATCCCAATCCTTCTCCTTCCCCCCCTCCGCACCGATGTTGTAAAGCTCGTTTTGGACATGACAACTTGTACTTCTCATTGTTGCAACACGTCCACCTGTATCCTTAAATAACTGGTTTTCCCCCATCTCCTCCACAAGTTATACTGACATCAAATATAGTGAAAGCAGGGGTCATACTGTGGGGGAGGGACGTACAAAGCAACAAAGAGATAATCTTATAAATGCGTTAGAAACCCATGCATGAAAGAAAAAAACATTAAAATACATATCTAAGGGTTCATTTTCTTAACATCACATTATCTGACCTTTTCCGCTTGACTCATACATATACTAGATATTGCAAATAAGGGAAACCATGGGGCCTATGTTTGAGCCTCTTGAGGAAACAGAATTACAGTTATGAGCCACCAGTAATGGGCTGATTGGCTCATTGCAGCCTCAGTTATTGGTTCTTCTTTTTCTTCTAGTCTTCTTTGCATTTCATTCTTTGTGAATGTGCTAGTGCTGGAGCCAGAACTCATGCAAGGCTTGGCCTGTTTCAGGATGCTGAAATCTGACCATAATGGTTCAAAGCCAGGCTGAGCAGGAAAGTGTCAGATCCTTACCTCCAATTAACTGCCAAAAATCTGGGAGTACTACAGTTCTAGCCCCAGGATGGCCCACAAGCAACTGTCTTGTGGACTTTTCTGCTAGAATTGGCCTTTACACTGGATACCCATATTTCTGCCTCCTGGAGAATTACAGGCATGAGTCACCAGCCTTAGGTTCTCTTCTTATTTACATTTTTGTGATCCTGAGGCTGGATCTCTTAGCAAGGGCACTGTTTCATATCTCTTAGCAAGGGCACTGTTTCATAGCTTTCTCACTCAAGCCTGGTGCTTTACAACTCCATCACGATTCACTACTGTTTTCTTGTTTACATGTTTTGCTGGTGATTTGAAGATTAGAGACCATACCCCTCAGATTTAATCTATCTTAGTATTTAGGATTACACACAAAAGAAGCGGCACTGTAGCTCAAGTGGTAGAGCACTAGCATTGAAGTGAAGAGCTGAGGGACAGTGCTCAGGCCCAGAGTTCAAGCCTTACAACCAACCAAAAAAAGATTATACACAAAAACCAAAATCTCATCACTCATTAAAAAAAATTAATTGAATTTTCTTATACATTTTTTAATTTCTACTTTTTATTTCCATATGTATGCTGGGCTTGGAGCTATAAATCAGTGCCTAGGTATTGTCCCAGTTCCTTTTATTTTGCCTGTCATGGAGCCTGAACTCTGGGCCTGGGCGCTGTCCCTCAGCTCTTCAGCTTGAGGCTAGAGCCGTACCACTTGTGCTACTGAGCCACTTCTGATTTTTCCTGCTTATGTGTTGGTGAGGAATTGAGCCCAGGGCCTCATGCATGCAAGGCAAGCACTTTCCCATTGAGTCACTTCCCAGTCCCCTCCCAGTACATTTTTAAAACTAGCCCTCTAATATGTGAGACACACCACAATTCGGAGCTTCTAAAAAAAAAACTGTAATTGACTAATTATCGTAGAGTTCATGGACTCCCTTGCCTTAGCTGGCCTTGAGTACTGATCCTCAGATGTGAGACCCTTGAGTAAGTACAGTAACAAGTGTAAGCTAACTCAATTGTGCTCATTTTAACCTCTGAAATCAGCTCTCCCTTTTCTTCTTCCAACTTTCTTTTCATTTATTTATTTTATTCTTGTGTGTGCTGGTCCTGGAGCTTGATCTCAAGGTGTGGGTATTGTCCCAGAAATCATTGTCTCATTTCTGCCATTGGGGCCACATCTCAACCCCAGGTGTTTCTTGTTTTTTTGTTTTTCTTCTTTTTGGTGGCTCATTGGAGATAAGTGTCTCATGCAAAGCACAGAATGTCTCAGGAAGCCGAAATCTGATTATCAGTTTGAAGTCAGCCTGCACAGAGAATTCCATGAGACTCTTTACCTCTAATTAGCTGGTAGTCATCCCACCGATTAGCTGAGAGTAATAGAACACCAGCCTTGAATAAAGTAGAACAAATTCAACCCCCATGACTGGCGCACACAGAAAAAAATGTTCCATGTACTTTCCTGCCTGGAATTGCCTTTAAATGTTTTTTATTTTTCTACATGTAGTTAACCAGTTTTGCCAGCACCATTTACTGAAGAGGCTGTCTGTCTTCCATTCTATTGTTTTAGCTCCCTTATCGAAGATTAGATGGCTGTAGGTCTGTAGGTTCATTTCTGGGTTTTCAATTCTATTCCATTGGTCCTGAGGTCTGTTCTTATGCCAATACCAAGCTGTTTTGATTACTATGGCTTTATAGTAGAGTTTGAAATTTGGTATTGATATTCCTCCAGCCGTGTTCTTTCCGTTGAGGAGCGTTTTTGCTATTCGGGGTCTCTTATTGTTCCATATGAATTTTTGGATTGCCTCTTCTATTTCCTTGAAGAATGAGGGTGGAATTTTGATAGGTATTGCGTTGAATTTGTAGATAGCCTTGGGAAGTATTGCCATTTTCACGATGTTAATCTTTCCAATCCAGGAGCATGGGAGGTTTTGCCATTTTTTAAGTTCTGTGTTGATTTCCTTTTTCAAGATTTTAAAGTTTTCATCATAGAGGTCCTTCACTTCTTTAGTTAAGTTAATTCCTAGGTATTTTATTTTTTGTGGGGCTATTACAAATGGAGTTGCTTTCCTAACTTCAGCCACACTTTTCTCATTGTTGGCATACAGAAAAGCCATTGATTTTGGGGGTTAATTTTATAACCTGCGACTTTGCCAAAGTTTTGAATCAGCTTGAGTAATTTGGGAGTGGAGTCTATGGGATTCTTTAAATACAAGATCATGTCATCTGCAAAGAGGGAGAGTTTTATTTCTTCTTTCCCTATTTGGATCCCCTTTATGTCTGCATCTTGTCTTATTGCTGTAGCTAGGCATTCTAATACTAGATTGAAGAGAAGTGGAGAGAGTGGGCATCCTTGTCTTGTCCCTGAGTTAAGAGGAAATGGCTTTAGTTTTTCACCATTGAGTATAATGCTGGCTGTAGGTTTGTCATATACAGCCTTTATTGTATTGAGGAATGTTCCATGGATTCATAATTTTTCCAAAACCTTCATCATAAAGGGGTGTTGGATCTTGTCGAATGCTTTTTCTGCGTCTATTGAGATAACCATGTGGTTCTTATTCTTGCTCCTGTTGATGTGATGAATAATATTAATTGATTTGCGTATATTGAACCAGCTTTGCATCCCTGAAATGAATCCTGTTTGATCATCGTGGTGTATGATTTTTTGGATGAATTGTTGAAGTCGGTTGGCCAAAATTTTGTTGAGAAGTTTTGCATCAATGTTCATCAAAGAGATGGGTCTATAGTTCTCTTTCTTTGATGAGTCCCTGCCTGGTTTGGGGATGAGGGTTATGATGGCTTCATAGAATGTGTTCGGTAGTGAGCTTTCTCTTTCAATTTCATTGAAGAGTTGGAGGAGAATTGGTGTGAGCTCTGCTTTGAAGGCCTTGTAAAATTCCGCTGTGAAACCATCTGGTCCTGGACTTTTCTTAGCTGGGATGTCTCTTATTGCTGTTTCTATTTCAATGCTTGATATGGGCCTGTTAAGATAGTTTGCCTCATCTTGGTTTAGTTTTGGCATGTCAATATTTGCTAGGAAGAGGTCCATTTCTGTCAAGTTCTCAAACTTATTAGCATAAAGTTTTGAGAAGTATTCCCTTATAATGTTCTGAATCTTGCTTGTTTCCGTGGTGATGTTTCCATTCTCATCTCTGAGTTTATTAATTTGGGTGTGTTCTCTTCTTTTTCTGATAAGATTTGCTAAGGGTCAATCCCGCTTTTGGGCATTTACCCAAATGATCACAAACAAGGCCACACTAAAGCTATCAGCACAACTATGTTTATTGCAGCATTATTTACCATAGCTAAGACATGGAACCAACCCAGATGCCCCTCAGTAGATGAATGGATCAAGAAGATGTGGTATATATACACAATGGAATTCTATGCCTCCATCGGAAAGAATGACATTTCCCCATTTGTTAGGAAATGGAAAGGCTTGGAAAAAATTATATTAAGTGAAGTAAGCCAGGCCCAAAGAAACATAGGTCCCATGGTTTCCCTTATTTGCAATATCTAGTATAGGTATGAGTCAAGCGGAAAAAGTCAGATAATGTGATGTTAGGAAAACGAAACCTCAAATATGTATTTTAATGTTTTTGTTTCTTTCATGCATGTATTTCTAACGCATTTATAAGATTATTTCTTTGTTGCTTTGTATGTCCCTCCCCCACAGTGTAACCCCCGCTTTCACTATATTTGATGTCAGTATAACATGTGGAGGAGATGGGGACAAACAAGTCGTTTCAGGATTCAGGTGGACCTGTTGCAACAATGAGAAGTACAAAATGTCATGTCAAAACCAGCTTTACAATGTCGGTGGGGGGGGTGGGAGGGTATGATTGGGTGGGAGGGAGGGGGGAGGCTGGGAAGGGAGGTGAAGGGTAAACAAAGGAGGAGGCTGCAATGCTTGGTAAGAAATGTATGCATTATCCTGCCCATGTAATTGTAACCCCTCTGTACAGTATGTTCTCAAATAAAATAAAATAAAATTTAAAAAAAAAAAAAAAGATAGTGTTCTAGCAAAAAAAAAAAAAAAAGTTTTTTTTTTTTGATGAGTTCTGGGAAGATGGTGGAGGAGAAGCTGGAGGCTAAACAAGCTCTTGCATAGAAAGCAATTTTAGTGTTCCAATAAACAGTTCTAAGCCAGAGAATCACACCAAGTCTGCCATCACAGGACAGAGAGTTAGCCCAGAGGGGGAAAATCCAGGCAAGGAGACAGATATAAGCACTTGCCAGTGGCCATGGATGTGGCGGCAGCGGCGGCAGCCATAGCCACCATACCTGCAACAAAGAGAGTCTGGGACTTAAGCGCCAGATGCGGCAAGAGAGCGGTTTCTACTCAACACCAGCAAGAACTGACAAGGGGCACACATCTTCATCCTGAAGTTCGCAGACCAGAGATGAGCCAGGAACCAAGACAATGGCATGAGTAGAAGCCTGACATCTTCACTCCTTCTCAGGGAGCAGAGGAGGGAAGGCCAACCCTCCCCCACCCCATTACCAGAGATCTCCATCTTGGATACTGAAGAAGCCTGGCTGTTCAGCTAGCTCCAACTCAGGCCTTGGAAGAAAACAAGAGTCATTTAGCAGGTCACAGGAACCTAACCTGACCTGCCAGGCTCAGCTCCTCCCTGGGAAAATCACCCAGCTTGAGTAGCCAGCTCCAGGAGTGGCTTTCTTCACTGGGTAAAGAGAGCCAGAGGCTGCCCCTCCCTACAGGAGCCTTGACAATCAATTGAAATTCAGTAAACATCATAAACCCTGAGAATGGCTCCAGGCTGGGCTCCGTGAGTTTCTCAGAAGCTAACTCCTCAGGGAAAAGCTGCTGTTTGCTGAAAGGCCTCAACTTTACCCAGAACCTAGCCTCATCACAGCATCTCCAAACTAGAGGAAAGAGCCATCTCCCTCTTTTGTGAAAGTCAAAGTAGATCTCTGTCCCATTGAACTAGTCTGGGAGTAGGATCACAAAATCCTTGGTAAAGCAGAGCATTTTTCTGCCTGCTCAAACAAATTGACCAAAGAAACCATCCAAAGCACAGGAAAATCAAACACCACAAGCAGACCAGATAATCCAACAAGAGACAGGTTATGGACACAAGGGAGATACATGAACGTCGCATCCCCCCAAAAAATCAAAAATCTTTTTTTTGTACCTTTTATAATTTTTTTTCTAAACCTTTTTTTAGATTTTTAACTTTAAAAATTTTTTTTCTATTAACTTTTTTTTCTTCCTCATAATTTTTGTTTTGGGGTTATATGTCTGTGTGTTTTTTTTCTTTTTTAGAAATTATTTTCTTTTGTTTTTTTTTCTTTTTTTTTATGTGAACATACTGTACAGAGGGGTTACAATTAAATGGGAAGATAATGAGTACATTTCCTATCAAGCATAGTAGCCTCCTCCTTTGTTTACCCTTCACATTCCTTCCCAGCCTCCCGATGTCGATGTCCTCCCACCCAATCCTCCCCCCACCCCACCAAAGTTGTAAAGTTCGTTTTCGACATGACAACTTGCACTTCTCATTGCTGCAACGGGTCCACCTGTGCCCTTATTTGAACGACTTATTTTGCCCCTTCCCCTCCACAAATTAGACTGACATCAAATAGAGTGAAAGCAGGGGTTATACTGTGGGGGAGGGACATACAAAGCAACAAAGAAATAATCTTATAAATGCGTTAGAAACAAATGCTTGAAAGAAAAAAAAACATTTAAATACATATCTTAGGGTTCATTTTCCTAACTTCACCTTATCTGACCTTTTCTGCTGGACTCATACATGTACTAGATATTGAAAATAAGGGAAACCATGGGACCTATGTTTCTTTGGGCTTGGCTTACTAAACTTAATATAATTGTTTCCAAGACTTTGAATTTCCTAACAAATGGGGCAATGTCATTCTTTCTGATGGAGGCATAAAATTCCATACCACATTTTCTTGATGCATTCATCTACTGAGGGGCATCTGGGTTGGTTCCAGATCTTAGCTAAGGCAAATAATGCTGCAATAAACATAGTTGTGCTGGTAGCTTTAGTGTGGTTTTGTTTGTAAAAATTTGGGTAAATACCCAAAAGTGGGACTGCTGGGTCATAGAGGAGCTCTATGTGGAGTCTTTTGAGGAACCTCCATACTACTTTCCAATGTGGTTGAACAAGTTTACACTCCCACCAACAATGAAGTAAGGTTCTCTTCTGTCCACATCCCCTCCAGCATGTGTAGTTGTTAGAGTTCTTGATTTTTGACATTCTAAATGGGGTATCTCAATGTTGTTTTGTTTTGCATTTCTTTTATGGCTAAGGAGGTTGAGCATTTCTTCATGTGTCTATTGGCCATCCTTCCTTCTTCTTCAGAGAAGTTTCTCTTTAAGTCTTTAGCCCACTTATTTATTGGGCAGTTGTTTCTTTGAGGATTTGTTTTTGGGGGATTTAATTTTTGACTTCCATGTATATTTTAGATATCAGTCCCTTGTCCGGTGTATGGCTAGTGAAGATCTCCTCCCAATCTGTAGGCTTTCTATTGAGCTTGCTAGCTATGTCCTTTGCCATGCAGAAGCTCTGCAACTTCATGCAATCCCATTTGTCCAACCTTTCTTTGATTTGTTGTGTTTCCGGGTCTCTATTCAGAAAATTTCGGCCTGCGCCAAGGAGACCTAGGGTTTCTCCTATTCCATCCTGCAATGCTTTCAGAGTGTCTGCTTTGACTCCGAGGTCTTTGATCCATTTGGAATTGATTCTGGTGCAAGGTGATAGATAAGCGTCTAGTTTTAGTTTTCTACAAGTATTTAAACAATTTTGCCAGCACCATTTACTGAGGAGGCTTTCTTTCTTCCATTCTATTGTTTGAGCTCCCTTATCGAAGATTAGACGGCTATAAGTCTGTAGATTCATTTCTGGGATTTCAATTCTATTCCATTGGTCCTGAGGTCTGTTCTTGTGCCAGTGCCAAGCTGTTTTGATTACTATGGATTTATAGTAGAGTTTGAAATTTGGTATTGATATTCCTCCAGCAGTGTTTTTTCCATTGAGGAGCGTTTTTGCTATTCGGGGTCTTTTATTGTTCCATATGAATTTTTGGATTGCCTCTTCTATTTCCTTGAAGAATGAGGTTGGAATTTTGATAAGTATCACATTGAATTTGTAGATAGCCTTGGGAAGTATTGCCATTTTCACAAGATTAATCTTTCCAATTCAGGAGCATGGGAGGTTTTGCCATTTTCTAAGTTCTGTTTTGATTTACTTTTTCAAGTTTTTAAAGTTTTCATCATAGAGGTCCTTCACTTCTTTGGTTAAGTTAATTCCTATTATTTTACTTTTTGTGGGGCTATTGCAAATGGAGTTGCATTCCGAATTTCAGCCACACTTTTCTCATTGTTGGCATACAGAAAAGCCATTAATTTTGGGGGGTTAATTTTATACCCTGCTACTTTGCCAAAGTTTTGAATCAGCTTGAGTAATTTGGGAGCAGATTCTATGGGATTCTTTAAATGCAAGATCATGTCATCTGCAAAGAGGGAGAGTTTCATTTCTTCTTTCCCTATATGGACCATCTTTATGTTTGCATCTTTTCTTATTACTGTAGCTAGGCATTCTAATACTAGATTGAAGAGAAATGGAGAGAGTGGACATCCTTGTCTTGTTCCTGAGTTAAGAGGAAATGGGTTTAATTTTCACTATTAAGTATAATGCTGGCTGTATGTTTGTCTTATAAAGCCTTTATTTTATTGAGGAATATCCCATGGATTCCTAATTTTTCCAAAAACTTCATCATAAAGGGGTGTTGGAACTTGTCTAATGCTTTTTCTGCATCTATTGAGATAACCACGTGGTTCTTATCCTTGCTCCTGATGATGTGATGAATAAAATTAATTGATATGCGTATATTGAACCAGATTTGCATTCCTGAAATGAATCCTGTTTGATAGTGTTGTGTGATTTTTTGGATGAATTGTTGACTTGGATTGGCCAAAATTTTGTTGAGAAGTTTTGTATCAATGTTCATCAAAACATGGGTCTATAGTTCTCTTTCTTTGATGAGTCCCTTCCTGGTTTTGGGATGAGAGTTATGAGAGTTATGATGGCTTCATAGAATGTGTTTGGTAGTGAACGTTGTCTGCTTTCAAACCGTCTGGTCCTTGACTTCTCTTAGCTGAGAGGTCTCTTATTGCTGTTTCTATTTCAATGCTTGATATAGACCTGTTAAGATGGTTTAACTCATATTGGTTTAGTTTTGACATGTCAATATTTGCTAGGAAAAGGTCCATTTCTGCCAAGTTCTCAAACTTACTAGCATAAAGATTTGAGAAGTATTCACTTATAATGTTCTGAATCATGGTTGTTTCCGTGGTGATGTTTCCATTCTCATCTCTGAGTTTATTTATTTGGGTGTGTTCTCTTCTTTTTCTGATAAGATTTGCTAAGGGTCTGTCAATTTTGTTAATTTTTTCAAAGAACCAACTCTTTGTTTTGTTGATTCTTTCAATAGATATTTTGGATTCTAATTGATTTAATTCTGATTTAATTTTAATTATTTCTTTCTGTCTACTGGATTGGGGTTTATTTGCTGCTCTTTTTCAAGGAGGTTCAGATGTCTCATTAAATTGTTGGTTTCAGATCTCTCCAATATGTTGATGTAGGAACTAAGAGCTATAAACTTGCCTCTGCTCACTGCCTTTGCTGTGTTCTAGAGTTGCTGGTAATTTGTGTGCTCATTTTTGTTGAATAGCATGAATATTTGAATTTCCTTTCTAATCTCTTCCATGACCCACTCGTGATTCAGCAGGGTGTTGTTCAACTTCCATGTGTTACCAGACTTTCTTTGGTGGCTTTTGGTGTTGAGTTCTAATTTTATTCCCTTGTGGTCTGAAAGAATGCAAGGTATAACTTCAATGTTTCTGAATTTGGACAAGTTTGCTTTGTGGCCTAAAATGTGGTTTATTTTAGAAAATGGTCCATGTGCTGCTGAGAAAATCGTGTATTCTGGTGCTGCTGGGTGAAATGTTCGGTAGATGTCTGTTAAATCTAGTTGATCTATGCAGCTGTTTAGATCTGTAGTTTCTCTGTTGAGTTTTTGCCGAGTTGATCTATCTAGTGGGGAGAGTTGTGTGTTAAAATCCCCAACAATTAATGTCTTTGGATCTATGTGGAATTTGAGGGAAAGTAGTGTTTCTTGGATAAATTTGGGAGCTCCGTTGTTTGGTGAATAGATATTTAGAATTGTAATATCCTCCTGAAGGAGAGATCTGTTAATATGTATGTAGCGACCTTCTTTATCTCTTCTAAGTAATTTTAATTTGAAGTCTACTTTATCTAATATTAGGATTGCAACTCCAGCTTGTATATGGAGGCCATTTGCTAGGTAGATTTTGTTCTAATTTTCACATTGAAAATGTGTTTGTTTTTGTGGGCAAAATTCCTGAAGGCAGCAGAAAGAATGAGAGTGCTCTTTAATCCAGCTAGACAGTCTATGTAGCTTAATTGGAGAGTTAAGTCCGTTAATGTTAAGAAATAGGAGAGAGAGGTATTTAGGAGTTCCTGCCATTTTATCCACATTTTTGGGGGCTGTGGCAAGTGTTTTCTTCCTATGGTTCTTGGATTCTCAGTTTGGGTGCAGTTTCTTGGCCTCTATTCTTGTCTTGTTGGTTTTGTTTGTGTAGGACATCTTTAAGAATCTTTTGTAGGGCTGGTTTGGTGGAGATGTATTGTTTCAATATTTCTTTGCTATGGATGGTTTTTATTTGGCTTTTAGTTATGAAGGAGAGTTTAGATGGGTACAGTATTCTTGGAGGATAGTTGTTTGTTTTTAGGGCATGGCATACATCATTCCAGGCTCTTCTTGCTTTGATTGAATCTGCTGAGAAATCTGAGGAGATTCTAATTGGTTTCCATTTATAGGTGATTGATCTTTTCTCCTTGACAGCTTTAAGGATCTTTTCCTTGGTCTGAGTTGATCCTGTGTGGATTATAATGTGACTGTGGGATGTCCTATTCTGGTCTGGTCTATTTGGAGTTCTAAAAGCTTCTTGTATCTGAATAGGACTATCTTTTTACATGTTTGGGAAGTTCTCTGCTAGGATCCTGTTAAACAAATTTCCTAGGCCATTAACTTCTGTTTCTAGTTGCTCCTGTACACCCATTATCCTTAGATTAGGTCTCCTGATGGTGTCTTCCAAGTGTTGGATAGGTCTATCATATTTCTTGGACTTGGATAGTTGTATGTACTTTATCTATAATATCTAGGCTGTCTTCAATTTCTAAGATTCGATCTTCTACATGGTCTAACCTGCTGTCAAGACTTTCTACTTTGGTTTTTATTTCTTTTCCTTCTAATTGGTCAGTTTTGATAGCTTCAAATTCTTTGTGGAAGCTTTGTTTTAGATCTTGAATGGACTTCTTTACTTCCTTAATTTGGTGTTCAGTGTTTATTCTCAAATCACTTAGTTGATTGGTTATGGTTTCCTTGGACTCCCATTCCTTCTGTTGGGTTCCATTCAGCATTCCCTTTGTGGTCTCCGTGACCTCCTTCAGCTCTTTGTTAATGGATCCCATGAATGCCTTTAGTGATCTTTGTGTAGTCTCATCCTGCTCTCTCAATTCCTGTATTACTTTTTGCTTAGCTTGCTTCTGTTCATGCCATTCCTGTAGTTCTCTTTGAGTGTTCTCAGCCTGTTCAAGCCATTCCTGCCTTTCTCTTTGAGTATTCTCAAGCTGCTCACGCAAATCCTGTATCAGTTTTTGAGTAGCTTCCTCAAGCTCATGATATTCCTGTATAAACCTTTGGATTGCCACCTCTCTCTCCCTCTCACTCTCATGCAGAGTCCTTTGTAGGTTTTCAATCTTTTCCTGCCTTGACCTATTGCTTGCCTCCTCTCTCTCCCTATCACGCTCATACAGAGTCCTTTGTCGGTTTTCAATCTTTCATTTATCATGTTTTCCTGCAGTGTTTATTAGAGCTTTTTGGGAATTCTCCTCTGGATTATTCATTATCCGTTATGTCCCCTGATTATCATGAGTGGGAGTTGAGATACCCGGACTTGCCATTTTTCTTGTGTTTTTCCAGCTTACTCTGCCCATTTGGGATGAAAATAACACCAGTTTTCTGCTAGAACACTAACTTAAGTCAAGCATCAACCAAAGTCTGCATTTGCACAGTCCATAGTCTGCAGATAAAATCTAGTTCAACAGATACATCTATTAAACATCAAACAACTATATATTAATGGGGTACGAACCGCAAAGAAGTATTTGGAAAATCAGAAATTATTAGGGGTAGGGAGAGATGTGGGTAAAACATAGGAATAGAGAGATGTGGGAAGAGACAGGGAGAGTTAACTAAGTCCTAATCACAAAGCAGGAAATAGGTTGGGTAGTATGAAAGTAGAGAAAGAGAAAAAAAGAAGAAAGAGAAAGGGAAAAAAGAGACCAGGAAAAATAGAAAAGAAAAATTTAAAATATTATGCAGAATCGAAAACAAACTATTCAGAGAAGAACCTGAATATAATGAGTGAAAGGGAGGGATATAAATGAGATGTGAAAATCTTAGAAATTATAATACTTCAAATATTATATAGGTATAAAGAGGTAGTACTGCTATTAAGGAATTTAAGTCTCAGAGGTTTTGAATTGAGTAATAAATTTGTGGATTAAGTGTGTTCACAATGGGGGATAGGATCTAATAGTCAACTACGGGTTTATCTGAGGATGTGCAGAACAACAATTAAGTCACCTGAAGAATGAAAGAGAAGAAAAGGTGAAAAGGGTAAGAGAAAGAAAAAAAAGATCAGAAGTTCAGTAGAGGTAAACAAAAAGAAATTTTTTTAAAAAAACAAAGAAAAAAAAAGAAAGAAAAATGCACACACACATGTACTCCTATAATTAAAATTGTAAGAGGAAAAAAAGTTACTAGAAAACAATTTTTTTTAAAAAATTTAAAAATCAAAAATTTTTAGAAAAGAAAAAAAGTTTTTTATAAAAGGTACAAAAAAAATGAAGAAGAGAACAAAACAGTTCTTTCATTTTTCTGGGAGGGTTGGGAAAAATCCTGCATATCCCTTGTGTCTGTAACCAGCCTCTTGTTGGAGTCTCTGGTCTGCTTGTGGTTCTGTGGCTTGGTTGGTTTCTTAAGTCAGTTTGTTTGAACAGGCAGAGAAATGCTCTGCTTTACCCAGGATTTTGTGATCTTCCTTCCAGTTTAGTTCAATCGGAGGGAGATCTGCTTTGAGTATCACAAAAGAGGGAGATGGCTTTTTCCTCAAATTTGGAGAAGCTGTGATGAGGCTAGGTTCTGGGTAGAGTTGAGGCCTTTCAGCAATCAGTAGCTTTTCCGCGGGGCTAATTTGTGAGAAACTCACAGAGCCCAGCCTGGAGCCATTCTAAGGGTTTATGTTTACTGAATTTCAATTGTCAGGGCTGCTAAAGGGAGGAGCAATCTCTGGCTCTGATTACCCAGCGAAGAAAGCCACTCCTAGGGCTGGCTCCCAAGCATGCTGACTTTTCCCTGGGTGGAGCTGAGTCTGGCACTTCAGATTAGGTTCTTGTGACCTGCTAAATGACTCTAGTTTTCTTCCAAGGCCTGAGTTGGAGCTAGCAGCTCCGCTGAGCTTTGTCGATATCCAAGATGGAGATCTCCAGTACACCCTGAGAAGGAGTGAGGACATCAGACTTCTACTCACGCCAAGTCTTGCTTCCTGGGTTGTCTCTGGTCTGCGAACTGCAGGGTGAAGAATTCCACTCCTTGTTGGTTCTTGCTGGTGTTGAGTAGAATCTGCTCGCCCACTGTGTCTGGCTCCTTCGTCCCAGACTCTCTGTGATTCATTTATGGCGAGTTCGGCCACCGCCGCCACCACTGCTACTGCAGCGGCTGCAGCAGCTGGCAAGAGCTCAGATCTGTCTCCTTGTCTGGATTTTCCCTCTCTGTCCTAACTCTCTGTCCTGTGATGGCACACTTGGTGTGATTCTCTGGCTGAGGACTGTTCACTGGAACTCTAAAACTGCTTTCTATGTGAATGATTGTTTTACCTCTAGATTCTCCTCTGCCATCTTCCCAGAAGTCTCTCTTTTTATCTTTTAAAATAATTTTTTTTATTTAGCTCTAGTGACCATTTGATCCTTTTTTTTTCCTTCTTGTTCTTTTCACGTTTTCTTCTCTTTCATGCTTTGCATGACTTAATTGCTGTTCTCATCCTCATATATACCCGTAGTTGATTTTTGACTTTAGCCACATTGTGCACACACTTAATCCAGAAATTTATTACTCAGTTTAAAGATGCTTAGACTTAACTTCCTTAATAGCATTACTACCTCTTAATACCTATATAATATTTTTAGCATTTTTATTTTTAAGTTTTTCACATCTCCTTTCCATCCCTTCTGTTCTCTTATTCTATCCACATTCTTCTCTGAATATTATGTCTTTAATTTGCATAATTTTTAAGTGTTGCACTTCTTAATTTTTAATGTTTGTTTTCCTGTTTTTTTTCTTGTCTTTTTTCTTTCTCTTTCTTCTTTTTTTCTCTCTCTACTATCATTCTATCCAAGCTATTTCCCGTTTTGAGTTTAGGATTTGTTATGTTAACTCTCCTACTGCCTTTCCACATCACTCTATGCCTATTTTTTTACCACATCTCTCCCTAAACCTAATAAGTTGTTTGCCAACTTATTCTTTGCAGTTCGTAGCTCAATAATACTTAGTTGTTTGAAGTTGAATAGATATATCTATTGAATTATATTGTATCTGCAGACTTTTGACTGTGCAACTACAGACTTTGGTTGATGCTTGCCTTAAAATAGTGTGCTAGCACAAAGCTGGTTTATTTTCATCCCAAATGGGTAGAGCAATCTGGAAAACACAAGAAAAATGGCAAGTTCAGGTATCTCAACTCCCACTCATAATAATCAGGGGACAAAAAAGATAACGAATAATCCATAGAAGTGTTCCCAAAAAGGTCTGCAAATACTACTGGTAAACATGGTAAATGAAAAGATTGAAAACCTGCAAAGGACTCTGTATGAGCTTGATAGGGAGAGAGAGGAGGCAAAACAAAGAATATCATGAGTGTGAGCAAGCTACTCAAAGTTTGATACAGGAATTGCGAGAGTAGCTTGAGAACACTTAAAGAGAAATAAAGGAATTGCATGAGCAGGCTGGGATCAGTCAAAGAGAAAGTCATGAATGGCGTGAGCAGGCTGAAAACACTCAAAGAGAACTACAGGAACTGCGTGAATATGAATAAGCTAATCAAAGAGTAATAGAGGAATTGAGAGAGGGGGGATGAGAATACAGAAAGATCACTAAAGGCATTCAAGGAATCCATAAACAGAGAGCTCAAACAAATCAGAGAGACCACAAAAAGAAATGCTGAACGTAACCCAAAAGAAGGAATGGGAGTCCTAGGAAACCATAACTAATCAACTAAGTGATTTGTGAATAAATACTGACACCAAATTAAGGAAGTAAAGAAGTCCATACAAGATCTAAAACAAAACTCGAACAAGGAATCTGAAGCCATCAAAGGCGACCAACTAGAAGGAAAAGAAATAAAAAACAAAGTAGAAAGACTTGATAGTAGGTTAGACCATCCTGAAGATCGAATTTCAGGGATTGAAGTCAGCCTAGTTATTATAGAGAAAGAACATACAACCATCCAAGACAAATCCAAGAAATATGATAGAGCTATTCAACAATTGGAAGACACCATCAGAAGGCCTAATCTGAGGCTAATGGGTGTAGAGATAGAAGTTAATGGTCTAGGAAATTTGTTTAACAGGATTCTAGCAGAGAACTTTCCAAACATGCAAAAAGATAGGTCTATTCAGACACAAGATGCTTTTAGATCACCAAATAGATGAGACCAGGATAGGGCATGCCACCATCACATTATAAACTACACACGTTCAATTCAGACCAAAGTAAAGTTCCTTAAAGCTGTCAAGGAGAAAAGCTCAATCACCGGTAAAGGGAAACCAATTAGAGTCACCTCAGATTCCTCAGAAGAAACAATTAATGCCAGAAGAGCCTAGAATGATGTATGCCATGCCCTAAAGACAAACAAATATCAACCAAGAATACTGTACCCAGATAAACTCTCCTTCATAACCAACTAGATCACAAATAAAGGTCAAGCAACAGTACCCAACCTGAGAATCCAAGAGCCATAGGAAGAACCAAGTTGCCGCAGCCACAAGAAGGTGGATAAAATGGCAGCAGCTCCCAAATACCTCAGTCGTATCTCTCAACATTAACGGACTTAACTCTTCAATTAAACGACATAGACTGTCTACTTGGATTAAAAAGCAACATCCTTCTATCTGCTTCTTTCAGGAGTCACATCTTGCCTGTAAAAACACACATTTTCAATGTGAAAGGTTGAAACAAAATCTACCAAGCAAATGGCCCCCATAACCAGGCAGGAGTTGCAATCCTAATACCAGATAAAATAGACTTCAAATTAAAATAAGAGAGAAAAGATTAAGAAGGTCTCCACATACTCATTAAGAGATCTCTCCTTCAGGAGGATATTACAATTCTAAATATCTACTCGCCAAAAAATGGAGCTCCCAAATTTATCCAAGAAACACTACTTTCACTCAAATCCCACATAGATCCACAGACACAGGCTGAAATTTTCTTAATAGAGACCCAGAAGCACAACAAATATAAGAAGGATTGAACAAATGGGATTGCATGAAATTGCATAGCTTCTGCATGGCAAAAGACATAGCTATCAAGATCAATAGAAAGCCCGCAGATTGGGAGATAGTCTTCACTAGCCATACAACAGACAAGGGTTTCATATCTAAAATATACCTGTAACTCAAAAAATTAAACCCCCCAACAGCAAACCTTCAAAGAAAAAACTGCCCAATAAATAAGTGGGCTAAAGACTTAAAGAGAAACTTCTTTGAAGAGGAAAGAAGGATGGCCAATAGATACATGAAGAAATGCTCAACCTCCCTAGCAATAAAAGAAATGTAAATCAAAACAGCATTTAGATACCACTTCACCCCAGTCAGAATGGCTAGAATCAAGAACTATAATAACAACAGATGCTGGAGGGCATGTGGACAGAAGGGAACCTTAATACATTGTTGGTGGGAGTATAAACTTTTACAACCACTTTGGAAAGTAGTATGGAGTTTCCTCAAAAGACTCCACATAGGGCTCCCCTATGATCCAGCAATCCCACTTTGGGGCATTTAACCAAATGTTCACAAGCAAAACTATAAGAAAGTTACCAGCACAACTATGTTTATTGCAGACTTATTTACCATAGCTAAGATCTGGAACCAACCCAGATGCCCCTCAGTAGATGAATGGATCAAGAAAATGTGGTATATATACACAATGGAATTCTATGCCTCCATCAGAAAAAATGACATTGCCCCATTTGTTAGGAAATGGAAAGATTTGGGGAAAATTGTATTAAGTGAAGTAAGACAGGCCCAAAGAAACATAGGTCCCATAGCTTCCCCTATTTGTAATAACTAGTATCAGTCTGAATCAAGCAGAAAAGGTCAGATAAGTCGATTTTAGGGAAATGAACCCTAAGATATTTATTCAAATGTTTTTTTTTCTTTCATGCAATTGTTTCTAAAACAATTATAAGATCATTTCTTTGTTGCTTTGTATGTGCCTGCACAACTTTAGAACCCCTGTTTTCACTGTATTTGATGTTGTTATCATTTGTGGAGGGGAAGGGAAAAAACAAATCATTTAAATAGGCATACAGGTGGACCCATTGCAACGAGATGCACAAGTCATTATGTCAAAAACGAGCTTTACAACTTTGGTGGGGGATTGAGGGTTGGGTGGTGGGACGGGGGGAGAATGGGATGGGAAGGGAAAACAAAGGAGGAGGCTACAATGCTTTATGAGAAATGTACTCATTGTCTTGCCCATGTAATTGCAACCCCTCTGTACAGTATTTTCACAATAAAATAAGTGGTCTATTTTGGAAAATGTTCCATGTAGTGATGAGAAAAAAGTGTATTCTGATGCTGCTGGGTGAAATATTCAGTAGTTGTCTGTTAAATGTAGCTGATCTAGGCAGTTCTTTAGATCTGCATTTTCTTTATTGAGTTTTTTCGAGTTGATCTATCTAGTGTGGATAGTGGTCTGTTAAAGCCCCCAACAATTCTTATCTTTGGATCAATTTGAGATTTTGGGGAAAGTAGTATTTGTTTCGGTGATCCATTGTTTGGCGAATAGTATTTATTATTGTAATATCCTCCTGAAAGAAAGATCCCTTAATTCGTATGTAGTGACCTTCTTTATCTCTTCTCACTAATTTTAATTTGAAGTCTATTTTATCTGATATTATGACTGCAATTCCTGTCTGTTTATGGGGGCTATTTGCTTGGTAGATTTTGTTCCAGACTTTCACGTTCAAAGTGTGTTTGTTTTTATGAGCAAAGTGTGATTCCTGAAGGCAGGAGATAAAAGGATGTTGCTTTTTAATCCATCTAGACAGTGTATGTCGCTTAATTGGAGAGTTAAGTCCGTTAATGTTGAGAGAAAGGACTGAGAAGTGTTTGGTTCTTTCTGCCATTTTATCCACCTTCTTGGGTGCTGTGGCAACTTGGTTCTTCCTATGGTTTTTGGATTCTCAGTTTGGATGCTGTTTCTTTGCCTTTATTGTGGTATTGTCAGTTCTGTCTGTGTAGGACATCTTTAAGTATCTTTTGTAGGACAAGTTTGGTGGAGATATTTTTTTTTCAGTTTTTCTTTGCTATGGAAGGTTTTTATTTCACCTTTGGTTATGAAGGAGAATTTAGCTGTTTACAATATTCGTGGTTCATCCTTCGTCTTTAGGTCATGGCATGCATCATCCCAGGCTCTTCTTGTTTTAATTTTCTCTGCTGAAAAAATGAAGTTATTCTAATTGTTTCCCCTTCATAGATGATTGATCTTTTTTCCTTGACAGCTTTAAGGATCTTTTCCTTGGTCTGAATTGATCTTGTGCATATTGTAATGTGATGGTGGGATGTCCTGCTCTTGTCTGGTCTATTTGGGGTTCTAAACGTTTCTTGTATCTGAATAGACCTATCCTTTTTCATGTTTGGGAATTTCTCTGCTAGGATCCTGTTAAACAAATTTCCTAGACTATTATCTTCTGTCTCTAGGTGCTCCTCTACACCCATTATTCTCAGATTAGGCTTTCTGATGGTGTCTTCCAATTGCTGAATATATCTATCATATTTCTGGATTTGTCTTGGATAGTTGTACATTCTTTCTCTATAATATCTAGGCTGTCATCATTCACCGAAATTCGATCTTCTGCATGGTCTAACCTAATGTCAAGATTTTATTCTTTGTTTTTCATTCATTTTCCTTCTAATTGTTTGGTTTTGATGACTTCAAATTCTTTTTGGGAGCTTTGTTTCAGATCTTGTATGGACTTCTTTACTTCCTTAATTTGGTGTTCAGTTCTTATTCTCAAATCACTTAGTTGTTTGGTTATGGTTTCCTTATACTCCCATTCCTTCTCTCGGGTTCCAATCAGCATTCCCTTTGTGGTCTCCCTGAATTCTTTCAGCTGTCTGTTTATGGATTCCATGAATGCCTCTATTGATCTTTATTTATTCTCGTCCCTCCCTTGCAATTCCTGTATTACTCTTTAATTAGCTTCCTCATGTTCATGCAATTCCTGTAGTTCTCTTTGACTGTTCTAAGCCTGTTCACGCAATTCCTGACATTCTCTTTGTCTCTTTTCAGCCTGCTCATGCAATTCCTGTATTTCTCTGACAGTTCAGCCTGTTCACACAATTCCTTTATTTCTCTTTGAGTGTTCTCAACCTGTTCACACATTTCTGTATCAACCTTTGAGTAGCTTCTTCATGCTCATGAGATTATTGTATTGATCTTTGGTTTGCCTCTGCTCTCTCCCTATCATGATCACACTGAGTCCTTTGCAGGTTTTCTTTGCAGGTTCATTCACCATGTTTCCCAGTAATATTTATTGAGCTATTGGAGAACTCTCCTCTGGAATACTGGTTATCATGAGTGGGAGTTGAGATACCAGGACTTGGATTTTTCTTGTATTTCTCTGGCTTGTTCTGTCCATTTGATATGAAAGTAACACCAATTTTCTGGTAGAATATTTTTTCAAGGGCATGCATCAACCAAAGTCCTGTAGTTGCACAGGCAAAAGGACTCAGATATAATCTAGTTCAACAGATACAATCTATTCAACATCAAACAACTATGGATTAATGGGCTAACAACAGCAAGGATGAATTTGGCAAACCAGAAATTATTATATTTAGGGACAAATATGAGGAAATATAAGATTAGAAGAATGTGGAGAGGTAAAAGGAAAGTGAATTTAACCAAGTTCTAATCTCAAATAGGGAAATGGATTGGACAGAATAGTAGGAGAGAGAAAAAAACAGACAAGAAAAAAATGGGAAAAACAAATATTAAATTTATGAAATGAATCTTTAAAATTATCTAAGTTTAAGGTGGTATTGAGAGAAGAACAAGATACGATGAGAGGAAGGGAAGGATAGAAAGGAGACATGAAAAACTAAAAACTAAAAATTCTCAAAAATTATATAGCCTAAAGAGATAATACTGCTATTACATTATTTAAGGCTAAGAAGTTTTGAATTGAGTAATAAAATTCTTGATTAAGTGTGTATACAATGGGGGTAAGGTCTAATATTTGACGACGGTCATATATCTGAGGATGAGCAGAACAGCAAATAAGTCACACAAAAAACAAGGAAACAAGAAAAAATGAAAAGAATGAAAAAAAAAAGAAAAAAGGACCAAAAGGTCATTAGAGATTTAAACAAAGCACACTCACACACACATACACCTAAAATAAAAATTAGGAGAGAAGAAAAAAAAGATTAATAGAAAACAATTTTTTTAAACAAAAATTAAAAAAGAGTTCTTTTTTGGGGGGCGGGGGGGGAGAAGTAGATGGGATCCTGTATCTCCCTGTGTCTGTAACCAGTCTCTTGGTGGAGTCTCTAGTCTGCTTGTGGTGTATGGTTTGCCTGTGGCATGATTGGTTTCTTAAGTCAATTGTGATCCTCCTCCCAGGCTAGTTCAATGAGAGGGAGATCTGCTTTGAGTTTCACAAAAGAGGGAGATGGCTGTTTCCTCTAATTTGAAGATGCTGTGATGAGGCTAGGTTCTGGGTAGAGTTGAGGCCTTTCAGCAAATTGTAGCTTTTCCCTGAGGGGTAGCTTCTGAGACACTCAGGGAGCCCAGCCTGGAGCCATTCTCAGGGTTTATGTTTACTGAATTTCACTTGATTGTTTAGGCTGCTGTAGGGAGGGGCAGCCTCTGGGTCTGTTTACCCAGTGAAGAAAGTCACTCCCCTCGGGGCAGAGCTTTGTCTGCCTGGGCTGGGTGACTTTTCCTAAGGAGGAGCTGAGCCTGGCAGTTCAAGTCAGGTGCCTGTGACCTCATAAATGACTCTTTTGTTTTTTTTCCCAAGGCAAGGCCTGAGTTGGAACTAGCTGCTCAGCTGGGCCTTTTCAATATCAAAAATGGAGATCTCCGGGGGTGAGGGCGGGAAGGGTGGCCTTCCCTCCTCTGTTCCCTGAGAAGGAGTGAGTATGTCAGGATTCTACTCACGCTGGAGTCTTGGTTCCTGGGTTGTCTCTGGTCTGTGATCTGCAGGATGAAGATATCTGCTACTTGTCAGTTCTTTCTGGTTTTAAGTAGAATCCGGTCACCTGCTGTGTCTGGCACCATTGTCCCAGACTCTGTGTTGTTCTTTTGGTGGCTCAGCTGCTGCGGTTGCCACCACCACCGCAGCTGCAGCTAATGGCAAGTGCTCAGATCTGTTTCCTTGACTGGATTTTCCCTCTCTGGCCAAACTCTCTGTACTGTGAAGGCACACTTCGTAATTCTCTGGCTAGGACTCTTCACTGGAACACTACAACTATTTTCTATGTGAGAGCTTCTTTAGCCTCTAGCTTCTCCTCCTCCATCCTCCCCTAAAGTAATCTGTTGTTGCTTTTTAAAAAACTGGTGCCAGTGTCTCATGCCTATAATCATAATAATTCAGGTGGCTGAGATCTGATAATCGAGGATTAATAACAGTCTGGGTAAGAAGGTCTGTGAGACTATTATCTCATAAACTGGTTACCAAGAGACTTAAAGGAGCACTGTGGGCCAAACTAGTACAGTGATAGCCTTGAGCACAAGAGAACAGGGATTTCAACCAGGCCCTAAGTTCAAGCTTCTCATATTAAAAAAACGTTAAAAACAATTTGCCATCATTTGTAATTTCAGCCAATTTGTAATTTAAAGCCAATTTGCATCTCAGTTTGCACGTATTTGGGTGGGGGAACTAAACTTATGTAACAGTTAAAAGGAAAAAAAAATGAGCACAAGTGTACAGGTGCCTCACGCCTGTAATCCTATCTTCTCAGGAGGCTGAGAAATGAGGATGGTGGTTCAAAGCCAGCCCTGGGCAGAAATGTTCCCATGAGACTGCTATTTCCAATTAACCACTAAAAAAACAAGAATGGCACTATGGTTTAAACTTGTATGGTAGAGTACTAACCTTGAGCAAAGAAGCTCTGGGACAGCACCCATGCCCTGTATTCAAGCCCCATGTCTGAAGGAAAAAATAAAGATTTCAGGGCTGGGAAGGTGGCTAAGTGGTAGAGTGCTTGCCTTGCATGTATGAGCCTTTGGGTTTGATTTCTCAGTACCACATAAGCAGAAAAGCCAGAAGTGGCACTGTGGTTCAAGTGGTAGAGTGATATCCTTGAGGTGAAGAGCTAATGGACAGTGCCCAGGCCCAGAGTTCAGGACCCATGATGGACAAAAAACAAACAAAAAAAGAGTTTAAACAAATGATGTGTACAATAGACTATACACTAAAGATGAAAGATTAAATTAATAAATTAATAATTAAAATGATGAACATTGTTTCAATTTTGTAGGTGGTGAATGTAGCAGAAAAAGTGATAAGAAATGATTCATTTCTAACAACTCTTCCATTTTTTAACCTCATTTACTACTTTTAAACTAAAGAGGCATGTATCACTTTACAGAAAAACAAAATTGTACATGTATTTTAGCCTGAATTCCACATTCTATAATTTGCCTTTTAGTAAACAATCAGTATCTTTTCATATAAAATAGCTGTGATACCTTTATTTAATACTTCACATCTTTCCAGTATTTGGTTATATCAAAATTCCTCCTTTCCTTCTTTTCTTCTTTCCATTCCTTCATATCCTTTCCTCCTTTCAATCCTAGCAATTAAACTCAGGGCTTCATGCATTTTAAGTAGGTGCTCTACAAAGTGAGCCATACACCTGCTCTTTTCGCTTTAGTCACTTTTGTTTTTGTTGGTCATGTGGTTTGAACTCTGCACCTGCACACTGTCCCTGCACTCTTCAGCTCAAGGCGAGTGCTCTACTGTTTCAGCCACAGTGCCACTTCTAGTTTTCTTGTGGATTATTGAGATAGGAGTCTCACACACTTTCCTGCCTAGATTTGCTTTGAACTGGGATCTTCAAATCTCAGCCTCCTGAATAGCTACGATTAAAAGCATGAGCCACCTGCGCTCAGTGCTGCTTTAGCCATTTTTATGACAGGGTTTTCTGTTTATGACCAGCCCAGCATGGATCACAATCCCTTGATGACAGGGAGGGTTGTGTGTAGCAAGTCAGATACAGTGGGGAAACAACTTTCTCTGCCCATCACAGGGAGAATTTTGGAGTATTGTATTAGAAATTTCTAGAAGTGGGTTGTGAGGGGCATTCTGCTTCCAGGAGTCTCTTCCCACTTCCAAACATTCTAGTCCTGCCAGAAAGGGTCTATAGTAGAAGGCTCAGGATGGAGATAGCAGACTCTCATTTTCCTTGTCACCAATATGCCCACAGCATCGATTGTTCCATCTTAACTATTTGGATGGACATCTACCCTGATGATTTTTATGAGCACAAGAAACTTGACATCCTGAAAAAACTTACACAGTATGACAAGCTCAACATGCCCTCTTCAGACTTGCTGATCTGCTTACATATTCTTCTGGACCAGCTGGAGCAACGCATGGCCTGTGAGACCAAGAAAAAGAGTAAATAATCCTTGTTTAGATGCCTTAGAGCTTGTGAGTAGGGATAGATCCGGTCTCAAGGGATGGGCCTGCTTGGCCAAAAGCCCTTTGTACTACCCAGCTTGGCAAAATGTCCTTTTATGGATGTTCTATGCCGGGTAATGTCTGTTCCCTTTTTAAAAGAACTTGGACATAACCACTCATTAGAAATACCCTACCTTCTCATCAGTGTTCAGTCCAAACTCAAGTTCTACAGCTTCTCCTACTAAATCCTCATAGAAGTTTAGTCACACTTTAACTTCTAGAGTGAACTCTAAGACTCCTGTACCTGTTTTCATTCTTATGTTGTGTCACTGTAGAGAACTTCTTGCTGAACTCCAGATAAAGAACCCATCAGTGATGTCGCCTATGGTGACTGATGGAGATTGGAAGCCAACACTGGACTCCAGAAAGCATGTGAACATAGAGGCTTTTTTCAATGTGTAGAAAGGCCCAACTAGGTTTTGAGTCCTGTGGACATCCCACTGGTTCTGAATTCCACATGTTATGTAGGTGTACCTGCACATACCACCAAGGAAGAAGATGATCCAGAATGTCTTCCATTGATGTTCACAATTCACCTAGATCACATCCAAACCAGTAAAAAATGTTTTGGTCTTGGAGTGCAGGGTAAATATGTGCTAATGGAAAATGACCCCAGTCTATGTTCAGGAAAACCAATAAGTTAGGTCCAAAGTCTAGATTCAGTTGAGGAAAGGGAATCTGTTCTCACAGAATATCCAGACCAATCTGTCCTTCTGCTGGGGATCCAATTTCCAGTTGAGAAATAAGATCTGTCCCTCCCTAGACTCAGGAAGAAAATACTGCCTTTAATGAGGAAGTAGATCATTTTGAGGACACTGAGGCAGAATTTGTGTCTGAAGGCAACTTAGAAGACAATCCAGATTTAGAGATTGCTTCCTCCCTTATTTAGAAAATCTTTATATTTCTTTTTGGTCCTGATTGTTGTAAAATGATCATTCTAGTTATTTTTCTAACGTTATTAAAATGTCAATGTTTATGCTATGTTATACAATTCATGAGCCTTAAATGTGTTTTTTTTTCAACCTACAATGTAAAGCACCATGCACATGTGTTTTGTGTGTGGGAAAACAGAGTGACAGGGGGATGAACAAGAGAGCCTACTGGATATAAAGGGAATGGTTAAATGCACAGGGAGTTGCAAGGAAGCCAGGCCATGCCTGCATGTGGTGATAAGGTGGCTACAACAGATCTAGGACATACCAGATCAGATGACCTAGAAAGCTGTTCTGTCAATTGGGACATATGCTACAATACTTATACTGGTATGTGGGACTTTCTTCCAACAGTGAGTTCAAGTCTGTATACATATTCATTGTGCTTTGGGAAATATTGAAGAAAAAATTGGCTCCATTAACATAAAAATTCTACTTAGGGCTGAATATATTTGACAAAATACATAAGAAATATTGACACTGGAAAGTATAAGCCATCATCAATAGAAGAAAGAAGGCTTACATAGATGGACAAACAAAATCAGGAAGCAATTAAATCAGTTATATGGAAATACATGTTATATTCATTACATTTTATATAGTATATTATATGATATATAAGATCGAATATGATTTTTCATACTACAAGGGCTTTTAACTTTTTCAATTTTAAGTATTTTTTTCACATAATATTAGTGTAAAACATTATTGGGGAAAGCGGTAATATAACTTTGATTATAATTATATGAATACATATTTTTGTGTTTCTAGATATAACACTGATTATAAATAGATGAATAAATATAAACATATATTTGTATATCTGTCTATGAGGTGAATATAATGAAACAGGCTACACAATGTATAAAAAGGCGGTTATGAGGTAGTATATGAGACTCAGGCCTGTAATCCTAGTGATGTGGGAGGCTGAGTTCTGAGTTTTAGTTTCTCTTACTCCCATGCCATTAGATTTTCAGAGGAGACCTGGTCCCTCGAGTGTAGCCAAGCGACACGTATGCAGTTGGATCACACTCTGTGACCCCAGAGGAAAGTCAGTAGAAGTCAGGACAAGCCTCTTATGCTATGACAGTCTACTCAGTTCCTGTGCCAAGATGGACATCTGTAGAACATCAGATGGAAAGTTGGCATTCCCTCCCAAAATGTTTTTGACTATCCTGAATTAAACCTTATTTCCCTTCCCAAGCTGCAAACACATAGAAATATGTCAAGGGCTCAAGAGAGATGGACAAAGACTTACAAATACATAAAATTATATACTTTTGGGGGGTGCCCAGTTGTCAGCTTGAACTCTGGGCCTGAGTGCTATCCCTCAACTCTTCAGCTCAAGGCTAGTGCTCTACCACTTGAGCTACAGGGCCACTTCTAGCTTATTTTCTTTTTGCTTATGTGGTTCTGAGGAATCGAACCCAGAGCCTCATGATGCAAGCCAAGCACTCTACCACTGAGCCACCTTTCCAGCCCCCAAATTATATACTTTGTTTCAGTAATTCAATGACAAATCATGAAAGGCATATCTTGATTTTTCTTTTTTTAATGGAAATGGGAATATACACTGAGTGCATTAGGGAGTAGGTGATAGTTTGGATGCTGAGTTGTGGAATGCACTCCTGGGCATGGGAGACACTTGCCTTTGAGAACTTGTGTGGGGATGCGTCTCCGCACACAGCTTCACAAAACAATGCCCATAACTTGTATGGTGTCATAGCCATCTTTCCATAACAGCAAATAGGTGTCAGGCACTGATCTTTCTCTGAAGTGGACTCAGCAACACAGAAAGGCACAAAGAATGAGAGGGAATGACTGCTAGCCACCAGATATCAGCTTCAAGAGCTGTCCTGACCAGAATCTAGGATAAATTGAGCTGGTGAAGGCTGATCCCCATGCAAGGCTCCTGAGCACTAAGGACCAGGCACTATTATAGGTGTTGGAGAAACAAGTGAATGTGGCTCTCTCCTCATCAATTTCATGCTGAAAAGAAAACCAGAAATCATAATGATAATTTTTGTAAATCAGAGACATGACATTGGTAGTTTCGTGGCAACAATTTCACAGCGGGTATGTGAGGAGATATCCCTGAGGAGGAGATAGTTAACCTGAGAGCCATCATCCGTGCAATTAACTAGAAGCAGGTACTCCAGGCAGTAAGAGCAGCAATTACATCCCTCAGTGATGGGAAAGGACGTAACTTGCTTCAGAAAAGGAAAACATCACTGACGTGCTTGCTTGTGAAGTAAGAAAAAAAAGGTACAACGAAGAAAAAAAGATCAGACATGAAGATCAGAATAAATTATATAGATATTGGATGCTGCGAGTTACAAGGAGAAAAATTCTGATGTTATTCTAAATCTGACATGACCTACTGGACCAAAGTGCTCAAATAGTACCTAGACACATCTGATTCACCTATATACTTTTAAAATGTAATTCTAGCCAGGCTCTGGTGGCTCACAACTGGAATGTTAGCTACTCGGGAGGCTGATACCTGAGGATCAGGTTTGAAGCAAGCCCAAAGAGGAAATTTGGAAAGACTGATCTCCAATTAAACACCAAAATTATGGACATGAAGCTGTGTTCAACTGGTAGAGCACTAGCCTTGATAAAAAATTAAGGGGCAGCACCCAGGCTCTAGGTTCAAATCCCTGGACTTCACAAAACAAAGAAGTCAACAAATAAAATTTGGGGCTCAGTCGATCAGCACTTAGCATTCTACTTCAATGTATTTAGTATGAGCCTAGGAAGTTACATCCTTAGCAAATGCTCTCCCCTCATATTCTGCTTCATTACCAGTATTCAAATGCCTGGCATTACCAAAGTCTCCTCCCAGTTAGCATAGCAGTCTACCACTGGGAATTAATAGATATATTTTGATTAATCATAATCTATCCACACACATCAAATGAGTGGTAGCCACATTCCACTATTCTGAATGTTTTTGCTCCCCCCTTGAGTTAATAAGGCTTACCATTAAAAGCTATAGAATACTTATCAAATTAAGTCAACAATCATCATTCTTCGACCCAATCTTGTAACCTATGTTATGTGTGTTTTTTTTTGTTGTTGTTTTTTTGATGGGAGGAGAAGGGAAAAAACAAATGCTTAACTAGGGATACAGTTTGACCCATTTTAACAATGAGATCAAGACACTATGTTCAAAAACGTACTTTACAATTTATGCAAGGAGTGGGGAGGTGGGATGGAAAGGAGTAGTTGTGGAGGTGGAATTGTAGGGATGGTAGGGGAAAAACAAAGGAGGAAGTAACAATGCTTGAGAGGAAATGAACTCATTACCTACTTTATGTAACTGTAATTCTTTGTACATTATTTTTACAATAAAAAACGTATTAGAAAAGATGAAAAGACCCAGAAATAAAACTACATACTTACAATCATCTGATATTCGACAAAAGAGCGAAAGATGTAATGTGGATAAAACATAGCCTTGCTGGGTGCCTGTGGCTCATGCCTTTAATCTAGCTACTCAGAAGGCTGAGATCTGAGGATGGTTGTTGAAAGCCAGCAGGGCCAGGGAAGTCCATGAGACTCTTAGCTCCAATAAACCTCAAGAAAATGGGAAGTGGAACTGTGGTTCAAGTACTAGGCTGGAGATGAAATGCAAAGGGGTAGCTCCGAGACCCAGAGTTCAAGCCCCACGACCAACACACACACACACACACACACACACACACACACACACACACACAACACACACATCATAGCCTCTTCAATTATTGGTGTTGGGAAAACTGGACATCCACAGGCAGAAAAGTAGAAGTGGATCTCTGCTTGCACTAACATCAACTCAAAATAGATTAACTATATTAAAATCAGCCAAACTACTATAACACAGAAAAAGGGTGATATTAGAACTTATAGGTATTGAGGTGCGAGCTGGGCAGCTGCACGCCGAGCACCAGTAGTTGCGCTCCAGATCCTGCAATCTCACACTGCCTGCCTAGACCCAGTAAGCGCTTACTCCAGTTGGCCCCTGCGACAGGCGCCATGCATCGAGCGGCGCCCCACACTCTGGGCAGCTCTGCTCACCGCCCTGGCTCTGTTCCTCAGGCCGCCGGTGACGAGGGTCCCATCTTATGCTGAGAGCCCTGTGATGCCAACGCGCTGGCTCAGTGCAGGGGTGTGCCGATCTGGTGCCCGAGCCAGGCTATGGCTGCTGCCTGACATGTGCTCTGCGCAAGGGCCAGCCGTGCGGTGTCTACACCGAACGCTGCAGCTGCAGCTAGGGGCTCAACTGCCAGCTGCCACTGGGCAAGCCATGCCCACTGCAGGCGCTACTGGATGGCTGCGGGTTCTCCGCCAACGCCAGCATCCCGGCCAGCTGAGGCTTACCTGCTGCTGGTGCCCTCCGCCTCAGGAAATGCTAGTGAGTCGGAGAAGGACCGAGGCACAGGGAGCGTGGAGAGCCATGCCCTGCCCAGCACACATAGGGTGCCTGACTCCAAGTTCCATTCCATTCACGCAAAGCTGGACACCATCAAGAAAGGTCACGCGAAGGACAACCAGCGCTATAAAGTTGACTATGAGTCCCAGAGCATGGACACCCAGACCTTCTCCTCGGAGTCCAAACAGGAGACAGAATATGGTCCCTGCCTTAGAGAGATGGAAGACACCCTGAATCACCTGAAGTTCCTCAATGTGCTGAGTCCCAGGGGTGTGCACATCCCCAACTGGGACAAGAAAGGATTTTTATAAGAAGAAGCAGTGTAGCCACTCCAAAGGCAGAAAGCGGGACTTCTGCTGGTGCGTGGACAAGTATGGTCAGCCCCTCTCAGGCTTCAAGAGCAAGGGCACCGATGACGTGCACTGCCTCGGCATGCAGAGGCAGTAAACCCCACTGCATCAGTTAAATTGGAGCTCCAATACGCCTTACTTTGCACAAAAGACTGCCACGGACAGAACAGCACCTGCCTACAGCCTCAACTTATATTTCTTTTTGTGATGACTTGGTTTTGTGTGTGGTTTTTTTTTAAAGAAAACCAAAGTTTAGACAGAGATTTTTGAAATGTCTATTGTTCCTTTAAGTGGTAAACTTGAGCATCTTTCCACTTTTCAGTAGTCAGAAAAGAAAATTAATTTCTCTGTTGCTTTCTGTAAAAATAACTGATACTCCTGCCCAAAGCAGCGGATTTGATCCCCTTCTAGAATCCTCTCCACATCTGCCCATTGGAACAACTGACCTTCTGCCTCCCTCACTTCAGTGGCTATTGTAGAAGACACCTCTTTGCCCTCCGCCCTGCTCAGGCCTCATGGAGAACAGGAAAGTCAGAAACTCCAGTCACCTGGACAAGACATCTCTACCATACATGAGACCCCTGGCCCTTCTGGAACTATCTGATTCCAAGGCATGGACCCCTGGGCCACAAAGCTTCTTCATTATCTGCAAGTGACTTGATCTGCTTGGAAAATACTGGAGACATTGAGGTGGAATATAACTGACCAAGAAAGTTCTATAAAACTGACCAAAAAAGTTCTAGCACATTTTGGGAAACTTGTAAATGCAGATCTTTCTGACTTCCCTCCATTAGGCAGCTTTTCAAGGATGGAGCCCAGTGGAAGGCCCAGGGTGGCCTTGGCTGTGGTCCAGCAGGGCATGGAGGAGGCTGGGAGTATACCCCACACTTCACCAGTAATGGAGACAACAACAACAAAATGTTTTCTAATTTAACTCCTAGTTTGGGGTTGAGGATAATAAACTATTTAAAGGCAAAGGTTTATTTTCACCCCTCATCTTTATTCTTGACCTAACAAAACAATGGTGTTTAATGTTATCTAAACAGGAAAGATGAACAGCTTGTTGAGAAGCCTCATAGGGACACTGGGAGCACATAGAGAATAACTTGTGTTTGTTGAACTAGGAGTTCAACTTATACTTTACAATTCACACATATATGCAGAGAGAGTTATATGTTCTCAACAGTTAACATTGTATACAGCATAGCCCAACTATAATAGGATCCATACTAGATAATCCTAGATAGTGTTAGATACTGGAAGGTGTCACTATGGCCGTGACCAGGAGAGGACACTCAGTCCAGGCTGGGCTTTTCTCTCCCCAAGGCCAAACCCATGGCAGCGTTGGGTGTGTGGCGATTGTCCTGTTCTACACTGCAGAGAGCTCTCCTTAAGAACAAAAAAGGCCTCAAGACAGTCTGCCTACTTATTACGAGCTTTCCTTTATTTTTTTAATTTTTTGGGGGGGAAAGTATTTTTTGAAAAGTTTTGTCTTGAGATGTATTTATAAAAGTAAATAAAGTTTTTACCATTAAAATAATAATTAAAAAAAAGAACTTATAGGTACTGGCAGGAACTTCCTGAATAGAATCCCAGGGGCATAACAGATAGGAAAGAGACCCAACAAATGGGACTACATCAAAGGAAAAAAACCTACACAGGCTAGAGACATAGCCACTAAATTAAAAAGACAGCCAACAAATTGGGAAAAGATATTTACCTGCAATACATCAGACAAAGGGCTAATTTTCAATGTATACATGGATCTCAAGGAACAACCCCTCCGCAAACTAATAAACCAATCACCAAATGGGCAGAGGAGCTAAGGAGAGACTTCTCATAAGAAGAGGTAAGAATAGCAAAGAAACATATCAGGAAAGGTTCATCATCCCTGGCCATAAAGAAAATATAAATCAAAGTAATCCTGAGATACCATCTTATCCAAATATCTTGAATTAGACAACAAATGTTGGTGGGGAAGTGGAGAAATTAGAAAATGGCAAGGACATTTGTACAACCATGTTCCTTGGTGCTCAATTCACAGTGACAAGAAATGTACACAACCCAGATGCCCCACAATAAATGAATGGAACCAATAATTATGCCATCTATATACAATGAAATTTTACAGAGCCATTAGAAAGGATAAAATAATGTCATTTGCAGGGAAATGGAGACACTAGAATAAATCATGTTAAGAAAGTTAAGAGAACATCAAATTGACAAATGGTACCTGTTCCCTTGATATGTGGAAGAAAGGTTTAAAACACAATGGGATATGACATACTGTACAGGACTCTAGGCATCATTTACAGTAAGAACAGAAGAGGAAGCATTTGGAGAAAATCACAAAGTTGTAATACCCAAGCACCTTTTCTATATAATACTATATATATATATATATATATATATATATATATATAGAGAGAGAGAGAGAGAGAGAGAGAGAGAGAGAGAGAGAAGGAATTGAATTGCAATGATAAGGAAACAAAGGAACTTTTCTTAATTTGTCTTTTCATTTTCTGATGAATCTGTATTCTTCACCTAATATACAGGGAAGATGGGGGAAGGGCACAGAATTAGTGGGAAGTGGGTGCAAAAAATGCAGCACCAGAGCCCTCTGGCTGTACTGGACATTGATGAAAGTGAACCATGCAAGTCGAGGGTCAAGATGGGAGGGAGGGTATGGAAGAGATTGTGGGAACAGAAAGGTAACCCTGCTCTATATCACTGCTAAAACAATTTTTTTTAAAAGAAGAGGGTTCCCAAATGAGAACATATGAGAATAGGAAAATACAGAGCAGATAATTCTTTTTTTATGTCCTTGGTATCTGATAGTTTCAATCAATATCTATTGTCCTACCAACTGAGTCATACCTCTAAACCCAAAAGTCCTTACAATATTCAAATTTTTCATTGATTTCTTCATATTTTCTATTTACTTTTTGGTTTGTGTGTGTGTGTGTGTGTGTGTGTGTGTGTGTAAGAAATGGAGTTTGATCGCAGGATCTAGGTGCTATCCCGGAGCTTCTTTTTTATTCAAGAGTACACTCTACCACTTGAGCCAAAGCTTCACTTCGGGATCTTCTTGAACAGTTTATGGGAGATAAAAGATTCACAGAGACGTTTTTGCACCGCTAGATTCAAATCATCATCTTCAGATCTCAGCCTCTGGAGTAGGTAGTATTATAGGCTTGAGTCAAGGCTTCTGGCTTATGAATTGTCCCTTTTTTAAAAAGCTGGTGCCAGTGGTTCATGCCTGTAATCGTAGCACCACAGGAGGCTGAGATATGATAATTGAGTTTTAAAGACAACCTGGGTAAGAAAGTCTGTGAGACCATTATCTCATAATCTGGTTAGCAAGAAACCAGAAGGGGCACTGGCTCAAACTTGTAGAGTGATAGCCTTGAGCACAAAAGAACAGGGACTGCCCCCAGGCCCTGAGTTCAAGCCCCACATATAAAAAAATGTAAAAAAATTGCAATCACTTGTAATCTCAACATCCTCAATTGGTGGTGTATCTAAAGTTAATTTGCATCTCACTTCGTATGTATTTGAGGGGGAACTAAACATATAACATTTTTAAAAAAAAATGAGCAGTTGGGTTCAGGTGGCTCATGCCTGTAATCCTACCTTTTCAGGAGGCTGAGAAATGAATATGGTGGTTTAAAGACAACCTGGGCAGAAAAGTTCCCATGAGACTGCTATTTCCAATTAACCACTAAAAAACAAGAAATGACACTGTGGTTTAAACTGGTAGGGTAGAGTACTAGCATTGAGCAAAGGAGTTCTGGGACAATACCCATGCCCTGTGTTCAAGTCCCATGTCTTAAGGAAAAATAGAAATCAGGGCTGGGATATTGGCTCAGTGCTAGAGTGCTTGCCTTGCATGTTGAACCTTTGGGTTCAATTACTCAGTACCACATAAGCAGAAAAAGCCAGAAGTGGCATTGTTCCTCAAGTGGGAGCTGCTAGCCTTGAGGTGAAGAGCTAAGGGACAATGCCCAGGCCAGAGTTTAAGATCCATGATGGATAAAAACAAACAAACAAAAATAGTTCAAACATTTAAATGATGTGCACAATAGACTATATACTAAAGATGAAAGATTACATTAATGAATTAATAATTAAAGTGATCAACATTGTTTTGATTTTGTAAGTGGTGAATATAGCAGAAAAAGTGATAATAAATAATGATTCAGTTCTAACCACTCATATTATTTTAAACTTATTTCTACTTTTAAACTAAAGGGGCACATGAGTATCATTTTACAAAAAAACAAAAATTGTACATGTATTTCAGCCTGAATTCCACATTTTATAATTTTCCTTTTAGTAAACAATCAGTATATTTTCATATAAAATACTTGTAATGCCTTTATTTAATACTTACCATTCTAGTATTTGATTATATCATAATTCCTCCCTTAATTCTTTTCTTCATATCCTTTCCTCCTTTCTATACTAGCAGTTAAATTAAGGGATTCATGCACTTAAGGTAGGTCCTCTAAAATTGAGCCACACGCCTGCTCTTTTTGCTTTAGTCACTTTTGTTTTTGTTGGTCATGTGGCTTGAACTCTGGGCCTGGAGACTGTCATTGCACTCTTCAGCTCATGGCAAGTGATCTACTGTTTGAGCCACAGTGCCACTTCTGATTTTCTGGTGGTTTAATGGAAATAAGAGTCTCACAGACTTTTCTGCTTAGACTGGCATTGAACTGTCATCTTCAGATCTCAACCTCCTGAGTAGCTAAGATTACAGGCATGAGCCACCTGCACCCAGCTCTGCTTTAGCCTTATTTTTTTTGGGGGGGAGCTCAACTCTGGGCCTGGACACTGTCCCTCAGCTCTTCAGCTCAAGTATAGCACTCTACCACGTGAGCCAAAGTTCCACTTCCAGTATTTTTTTATTCTGCTTATGTGATGCTAATGAATGGAACACAGGGCTTCATGCATGCAAGGCAAGCGCTCTACCACTGAGCCACCTTCCCAACCCTGCTTTATCCATTTTTATGGCAGGGTTTTCTGTTTATGACCTGGCCAGCATGGTCCACTATCCTTCGTTTTACCTTTTCTGAGTAGATAAAATATAAAGCACAATGCATTGGTTTCAGATATTGATTGAGATCCAATATTGTGAATGTTTCCCTGGGCTAGCTTTAAATCATAATTCTCTCTGTATCAGTCAAGACCTAATAGCTAACATTACAACTATGAGCTCTCATGCGTGGCTCAAATTTATGACCCCTAAAACATATGAACAAAGTTTTAATAATTTTAAATGTTCAATTTGAGGACAATGAGTGCTTTTAATTGCCTAGTTTCAAATTTCACCAAAAAACACAAATATTAACTTTTGATTTCCTAGATTAAATAAGCAGATAAACTTTAAAAAGCAATTAACTATTTAAAGAAAAAAGCTAGGGCTGGAAAGGTGGCTCAGTGGTAGGGTGCTTGCCTTGCATGCCTGAGGCCCTGGATTCGATTCCTCAGCACCACATAAGCAAAAAGAAAAAAAGCCAGAAGTGGCACTGCAAACAGGCCCAGAGTTCAGGCCCCACGACTGGACCTCCTCCCCCCCAAAAACGCTAAACCACTGTAACTTTGGACTTAACACCCTGTCAAACATTGTTTACATCATAGTTGGTTTTTATGGGCAGTATATTCCATAAACGGATTATGCCACCCCCAATGTCGATGGCCAAACAGACAATATGCACAGGAGTGAAAGCCAGGCTGTGGCCATCACACCATCCATGATCTTATATCTGACTTGCTTTGGAAACAGGATTATTCTTCCATTCTACTTTCTACAAAGTTGCATGATTAGCAAACATGATTTAGAATGAGAATGGCCTCATACTTCATGTTCCACGTAGGAGTCTTCCTTTCTGTATATCACTCCCATAAATCTACATACTGGACTTGGCTTTATTGTTTCAATGTTGTCTTATTTGTAGTCATCTATACTGTATTGAACCCTTATACTTAAACTCAGAACTTCTCTTTCTCCTATTATTGCTATTGTTTCCCTTACTGTTAGCTCATGTACACTTGGGAAATTATGAACAGCACGTACACTCACAAAAAGAATGTTCTGAAAGCCTTCTTCCCATTTAAAATTCCCTTAATTCACAGAGAACTTACAAAGTTTGAGCTCAATGTACTCATGTACAATGTATTTATAAGCAATATAAATTTCACATTTTCTCTTTATTAAATTGTCTCTGAAACATGTGTTACCTCAGGTCCAAAGTGTCCTAGTGTTATTTCAGTGAAGCCAGAAAACATTCATTATACCTCAAGCAGCACAATCGATTGTTACTGGAAGTAACTGTTACTGGATGTGGAAACTGACCCCAGGAGAGGAATGGAACATAGAGGAATAACAAAGTTCAAATTATCTTGTGCTTTCCTTTTTACTGTACAGGAAAAGTATCCCAAGGCTTGAAGGAAACTCTATCCCTGGCTTTTCAGAGTGTGTTCTTTACTCATATAAAAGTTTTCTGTAAACTTCTAGTTGAGAGTATTACAAAAGGAAATAATGAAACATTTGAAGGCCAACATAGAACAAAAGGAAATAATGTTGTTTTAAAAGTGTTCTCCTGCAAAGGAACAAAGACATGGAGGTTTTAAAGTGTCTTATGGGTGGATATTTCACCCCTGAGATGATTCTCTTGATGCAGAAGTCAGTTATCAATTCCTTTGGTCTGGTCCTGAGTTCTCCAGAGCAATGAGGATTCCAAAAAGCAGGATCCAGTGAGTATGATCAACAAAAGGACCCTCTTCTCTGAACAGTACACTTTTAAGATATTTCCCAAAGAAATATCTGGGATTTTTGTTTGCTTGTTTGTTTAGTTTGTGCTGGTTCTGGGGCTTTAATCCAGAGGCTGGATCCTGTCCCTGAGCAGTTGTCTTTCCTGCCCACCTGCCCCCAAAGCTAGTACTCTACTGCTTGAGCCAAAACTCCACTTCTGTTTTTTTGGTGTTCAATTTTTAATAAAAGTTTGACAGACTCTACTGCCTGGTTTGGCTTTGAATTAAGATAGTAAGAAAGCTAAGTGACATCAATTGCCTAGACTTCTCTTTTGAAACAAGAAATATTAGATGAAGTTTATTGTAAAGCTAATATTTGACAATTTTCAAAGGAAGAGAATATGTCTAGCAAAGAAGCCATAACTTAAATAACTCAGCAAAAGTAGGTGCAATGAATCATTTTGAAATTATTTTTTCTGCTTGAGAAGATTATTGATCTTGTCCTTCCTTTTGGGGAAACTTAAGGTAATATTTGCACTTTTTGTTGGTTGTCAGGCTTGATCTCTGTTCCTAGGCGCATTCCCTCAGCTCTTCAGCTCAAGTTGAGCACTCTAACGCTTAAGCTACAGCACCACTTCCAGGTTTCTGGTGGTTAATTGAAGATAAGGGTCTCATGAACATTCCTGACCAGGCTGGCCTTGAACCACAATCCTCTGGTCTCAACCTCCTGATTAGCTAGGATTACAGGCATGAACCACCAGCACCCACCTCATATTTGCCCTTATGTGCACTGAATGACACTATGTAGATAAATAATGGAAATTTGAATCAAATGATGGCATTGCAGCTTTTCAGAAAATTTGAGGTAGCAATAAATATGTCCTCCTTTCCATGTTGTTTCATTAATGACTCATGAGCTATGGGACCCTTACATTTGCATCCTCTGCCATCTGTGTAGGTGTATTTAGTATCAGGAAATGTTCATAGAGAGATACAGAAAGAGAGATTTTTAGAAAGCAAAGAAGATAAGGTATGAAAGAACAGCACAGAAGGAGATACATTTATTACACAGAAATTAAGAAGTAGCCTAAGAAATTTAGAATGCTAAAGGCATTGAGGAATAAGACTAGTTGATAACTATTTGTTCAATAACCAAAAATGGTTCTCTAAAACGATTTCTGGTATACCTTAGTTACTGTCCTTTATTCATTAACTCTGGAATTATGCCTTCTCTTCAGTCACAACTGTTAATTTGCCTCTGCCGTTTTGATGCCATAAATGACCAAAACTATTTCCAAATCTCACTTAGACTACCCTTCTCATTGTGATTAGCAGTGACCATTCAAAAACCTGGAGTCTTTGGGCTGGGAAGGTGGCTCAGTGGTAAAGTGTTTGCTTTGCATGCATGAGGCCCTGGGTTCGATTCCTCAGCACCACATAAGCAAAAAGAAAAAAGCCGGAAGTGGCGCTGTGGCTCAGGTGGTAGAGCGCTAACCTTGAGCTGAAGAGCTGAGGGACAGCGCCCAGGCCCAGAGTTCAGGCCCCACAATCTGACCCTCCCCCCAAAAAAGCCTGGAATCTTTGAATTTCCAGAATTAATCTTCACCTGACATCTAAGCACATTCAAGCCGTTAATTGCTGTGACCTAATGAACAAAACTTTTTTTTTCAACGCAGTATCCTAATATAAGTAAAGTACATGAATTAGGGACTATTGTCAGGAGTCAGTATGGCAGGAGCAATTATATATTCCGAGTATGGGTTCCTTATTTTGTATTTACTATCTAAATGTTTTTTTGGTTTTTTTTTTTTTTTTTTTTTTTTTTGCTAGTCAAGGGGCTTAAACTCAGGGCTAGGGAATAATTCCTGAATTTATTTATTTTTTTTGCTCAAGTCTATCACTCTACCACTTGAGGCACAACACCACTTCCAGTGTTTATCTGCTTATGTGGTACAGAGGAATTGAACTCAGGGTTTCATGCATGCTAGGCAATCACCGTATCATGAAGCCACATTCCCAGAACCCTAAATGACTTTCTTAATTTGATATTATATTTTCATTCCATAAATATGTACCATAATATTGGCCAAGTGCTAGAAAATGATGTAGAAAAGAATACAATAAAATAAATCCAGTAAGGCTACTTGGACAATGAATAACCCTCACAGTCTAACAAGGGCACAGAGGGCTTACCTCATGGCAATGTATCAACATGCTGAGTGAGACCACTCCTGACCCACAGCCCACTGCCAGAACCAGAATGAGTAGGCCATCTTGGGTTCCAGCCACCTGGGGATGTTGGGCCACCTCCTAACAGCACCCATTCATCAGTTCCAGAGAGAGAGAGAGAGAGAGAGAGACAGAGAGACAGAGAGACAGAGAGAGAGGGAGAGAGAGAGAGAGAAAGTGAACCAGCATTATAGTTAAATCCGGTGCCAGTGGCTTAGAACTCTAATCCTAATTAAACAGGAGGCTGAGATATGAGAATCATGGTTCATAGACAGCCCAGGCAGGAACATCTGTGTGAATCTTATCTCCAAAGAACCACCAGAAAACTCGAAGTGGCACTGTGGGCTCAAGTGATAAAGCGCTAGCCTTGAGCTGAGGAGCTCAGGAACAGTGCCCAATCCTAGAGTTCCAGACCCACGACTGAAAGGAAGTGGACTTCCCACCACAAGAAGTGGACTGAGTAGCGCCCATTGTCCTAGGGAGCATGGTAGAGAAGTCAGGCCGAGCTGCCTTTGAACTTGAAGTCATAAGTAGGTCACCTGGCTTCTCTGTGCCTCGATTTCCCCAGCTGCAAAACTGAACAAAGTAAAGAATCCCCTTCCTCATTGGGATAGGGTAATAATGAAAGAGAGCCATGTTTCAGTTCATAATCCCACACCTGTGGTACGATTAATAACAGGCCCCACTTGAGCCCTTTCTGGTATCTTCCTGTCATATGCTCACAGAATTGCCAAAAACATATCTGAAGGTCGTTCCCTCTCTGCCTAGCCATTCTCCAGAGTTCTGTCTGTATAAATCCCTTGTTTCCTCACAACTGTCCTGTGAGGAGAATCAGGTCCAATGGTTGAGGCCATACCAAGAGCTTCACATGTGGTCAAGAATCGGCTGCTGTTCACTGAGTTTGGGATAATCCATCTAAACCAATGACTGAGCATGGTGCCACATGTCTACCATCCCAACTAGAGAGGACCAGGCCTGGTGGAGCATATCTTTCACAGAAGGACTGTGATCCAGCCCAGCCTGAGCATATATTTATTTTCTATCTCAGAAATGCTCAAGACAGAAAGGTGGCTCATCAGAGCCGGGAGAGGAAACAATCAGGGGAGTCATGGTGCCCCCAGAGGGGTGTTTGACCTGGGTTGGTGTTGGGGCGGCCACTCACCTGTGCTGCTGAAAGAATCTATTGGCAGCTGCTCCAAGTGGGGCAGCAGCGATGGCAGCAGCATTGGGGACACATGGGCCCAGAGCAGATGACTAGGGGCAGAGAACAGGTTGGGGATTTAGGCCTGCTGGCAGCATGCCATTGCCTGAGGTTTGAAACCTGGCACCGCATGAAGGAGGGAAAGGGCCATGTGGGGGTGTGAGCATCAATTGGCTACTATACACCAACGTCACCTTGAGTCTCTTCCTCACCACTCAGCCACCTCTACCTTCCTCAACTACTGGTAGTGGTGTAAACTAATAGAGGGAATCCCAGTGCTACCTGGCAGCATGGAATGTGTGTGTGGCCAGCATTTTGTATCCCATTGGTCAGAAAGAAGCATGAAAGAATGGGGGTGTGGCCAGAATCCTGTGAAGCAAGCAGAACGGGTGAGTGTCAACAGGGCATCCTGGGGCAATTTGAGCTGCCAGGATGTTCCCAGGACATGAGAACGAGCCCCAGGGGTTAACAAAATAAAAACAGATGGACATGCACATGGCAGTATGCTAATAAATACATATCTTTATAGAGTACCAGAGATGTCTAAACATTATTCAGTTATTTAGACTATATTCCTACCAATTCTTGAGTATTCATTATGCATCCATGTAAATAATGTTACTGTTTAAATCCTTAAAGTATTAATGAAAGCACAGTGTCTGAAATTATTGTGTTCCTGTAAGTAATAATATTCTTTTAATGCTTCATAAATATTAAATAAAATCAACCAGCCTTCTGACATGATGCTGTTTAATTTTATAAGATCATCATGCACCATGAACTCATTCAACTCTGACATTGAGTAAATTCCAGTGTTATTCCTTTGGATGGGAACCAGTTTCTTAGTATCTCCTGCCATTGGCTGGTGTCAGGACGGGGATTCGAAATGAGGGCCTAGGTTGCCACGTGGGCCTATGGCTTCCCTGATAGTCTGTCAGCCTTCAGCAATGCAAGGTGAAGTACCCTTTGCAACAGTGTCATTCAGACCCAGAAGGGTCAGTGCAAAGGAAGAAAACATAAAAGGCCACATTTTTTCTGTGCATTGTTTTCCCTGAAAGACCTGGGGTTCTAGGATCACAGGAGCACCTGAGTGTCCAATGGCTTCACCCCATCATAGGGTGATCGAAGCTGAGGTGGACTTGCCAAGACCGTAGTTCAAGCCCCAAGCTGAGAAAAAAAAAATTAGCTCCCTGGCTGGCAATTCACACAGTTTATTCTTACAGGCTTTGGATTTGAACTCAGAATCTGGGTAAATCTGCAGCAATGTGGATGAAGGGGAAGATCATCTTACATGAAGATAAAAAAGTCAGGCCTGTTCACTAGTCCTGAATTCAAGACCCAGCCCTGGAAAACATGCTATTTATATATATTGTAAAGATAGGATTTATCCTTACCTATAGATGTTCAGTCCATACATGTTTGGTGTCGTTGTTCCTTGTATCTTTGGTTATATTCATTTATTTATCATTGATTTTACTATGATGAAACCCATTGTGTTTATTACATTGATGACAACCTATCACAGAACATCTAGATTTGTAGAAATGTTCTCCATCATGCCTGACCCCCAGGATTCTCAGAGAAAAGGAAAAAGGTTTCACACTATCCTTCTTACTCCACGATCCACTTGTTGGTAGTGCTGGGATCTGAACTTAGGGCAGAGCAAAACCACTTGTCCAATCAGTCAAGGTGATCATACAAATCTGTGAGCAAATAAGGAGTTTGGCCATCCCCAGAATCTGACATTGATCCCCAGGGTGGTCCACTATAGTCAGAAATTCATAATTTAAACATAGGATCTAAATTGACATACATGTGTAAACAGCATCTTGTGTTCAGTGCAATAATTTTCGTTATTTTGTCTCTAATTCATGGAGGTATTTTGTATTTTAATAAGCATGGTCACAGGTATAACTGTGCTGACATGGATGACAACCTGTTCTCATGGTTACAGGGTTGCCTATGTATTCTCTCACAGGAGAGGATAAAAGGCACAACGACTGGCTTCTGACATCAGGATGAACCTTTGTCAGTGCTGGGATTTTAGCACAGGTCTGGGTAACTCTGTTGCACTGTGGGAAAAGGGGAAGCTCACCATCTTTGAAGAGTAGAATGTCAGGCCTGATGCAGAGCCTGATTTGAAGCCCCAGCACTGGACAAAATAGCAAGGCCACCTTTTTTAAACATAGGATTTCTCTTTACCTGCAGGTGTGATATGTATCTTGCATTCAGTGTAGTTATTCTTTCTATTTTGTGTCTTTTTCCAGGATGTATTGTGTATATTATTGCATATGAGGTGACAGATATAACTGTGCTGACATGGATGACAGCCTATTCCCATGGCCAAGAGTTGCCTATATAGCATTCTCCATCCTCAATGAGACCTAGGACATTCACAGGACAGGAAAACCTGTGCCACCATAGGCTTCTCACATCAGCATGAATCTTTTGGTAGTGCAGGAATTTGAACTCAAAGCCTAGAAGGCCCAATTGGAGAATGGGTCATGGTGAGCACAGCAGGCTACGAGCCACTAAAGAACTAGGCCATTCCTGGGACCTGGGATGGAGCCCTGGTGGGGGCCAATATAGTAATAAATTCATAATTAAATAGAGGATCTATATTTCCAAACATGGGTGGGTGGCATCTTGCGGTTGGTGTAGTCATTCTCTTTGTTTTGTGTTTTTTTCATTGATGTATTATGTATTTCCTTGAGTATAGGATGACAGATATAACTGTGGTGAACTGGATGACAACCTATTACCATGAGTATAGAGTTGTGTATATTCCCCCACACCACTACCAGTGGGAGTGGGAAATGCAGCTAGGGGCCCAGCTGTGAAAAAGACAGGACACAGCATGAGTCACCCTGGTTACCAGAGGCAGGAGAGAACATATGCCAACCGGCCCTGAGGACCCAGAATCCCCTGGATGATGACAAAGTCATGGACAGACAGACTTGGGTCCCAAGGAAAAGCTGGAATATGCAGGTCTCTGGCAATTTGGGATTCATTGTAGACCATGATAGGGGACTAAAGACAACGTTGCTATTGAGGAAGGGCACCATCCAAGGTCAGGAAGAGGCAGACAAGCACCCAGGCAGTGGGCAGAGAATGATGAGGGAAAAATACACACACACACACACACACACACACACACACACACACACACACACACACACACACACACACACGGGTAGCCCAAGGCCTCAGTAGTCCCTGAGCAACTGAACATCCCAAACTCAAAGAAGATGGCACTACCATCCTCAGACAAAATCTTGACAAAACTCAGAGGCTCTCACACATCTGGAATGGCTCATAAAACAGCATGGCATTTCCTACTGTACACACCGCTATGATGAAAACTCAGCCACAGCATTTTGGTTGTCAGTCATGGGGTTTGAATTTGGGCCTGCGTGCTATCCCTCAGCTCTTCAGCTGAAGGTGTGCACTCTACCAATAGAGCCACAGCACCACTTCCAGTTTTCTGGTGTTTCCCTTGAGATGCAGTCTCACAGACTTTCCTACCCAAGATGGCTTTGAACCGTGATCCTCAGATCTCAGCCTCCTGAGTAGCTAGGATGACAGTTGTGAGGCACTGGCAGTGCCCGTTTTAAGCCACCTTCTTACAATCAGGGGAAATCCAAATTGTCAGGCCATAAAGCACATGCAACCCTTCACTTTCAGACTTTGACACCAGTATCCAAAGCCATTCTTCCTTGGTTGCAGAGAATATAATCGACACTACCCTCCAACCCTACTCCCATCCGCTCACTCCCTGCCTAAAATAGGCCACAACCTCTGGAGTTCTTGGTAAGACAACGTCCAGCCTGCTGTAACTTTGCACTTGGGAAAACTTGGGGAGCTCTTAGAAATGGCTGTACACCGAGGCCAGAACCTGGTGTCCCAACCACAGCAACCACACTCCTTCACCATCTCTGGCAAGCAAGGGGTGTCTTTCTCTCTTGTTTTTTTGGATGAGGGGCTTGAACTCAGGGCTTGGGTTCTGTCCCTGATGATGAATTTGCTCAAGGCCAGTGCTCTACCACTTGAGGCATGGCACCACTTCCGGTTGGAGATTGGAGATGAGAATTTTATCGGAATTTCCTCCTTGTGCTGGGAAACATGTCCCTCTGGATCTCAGCCTCCCAGTAACCAGGATGACAGGCGTGAGCCATCAACACATGGCCAATGGTGTCTCATTCTTTACAATTTCCAACTAGTCTTCCTCTAGACACTACCACCTAGACCCTCCTCTACCTCTTAGGCCTCCCTTGTATCCCCCCGGCACATCCAACTTGTACCTGAAAATTTATGGGGTCAGCTGCTCCATGTCCCAGTTGAAGACATTGGAAGGTTGCTGATAACCGGTTGTAGGGGTGCCCAGGGCAGAAAGACTGACCAGATCCCCTCTGTGAAAGAAGGAGACACAAAGCATGGATGGATCTCTCAAGTGCTACAGGGCACACCATCCACCTGTCACACAAGTCCCTTGGAGTAAAGTTTTACCTTGACAGAACTGGGGCTTGAACTCAGCGTAAAGGTGCTGTCCCTGAGCTTCTTTTGCTTGATGAGAGCACTCTTCCACCTGAGCCACAGTACCACTTCTGGCTTTTTCTGTGTATGTGGGACCTAGCAATCGAACCCAGGTTTTCCTGTGTGCTAGGTGAGCCCACTACTGCTGAGACAAAATCCCAACATTGGATAGCTGTTCTTCTGTGACTCCTTGGACCTGAGTCAGGACAGTCTTGCACATCTTTACTGAGTATCTAACCAGCAGCCTTGGCTGGAAAAGAACATGGTCTGCTATGTTGTCCTTTATCTATGGCATCTTTTCTCTCTGTGCTTCCTGTCCTATCTTCCTTGTTAAGCAAGACCCCCTTTCAAGTGCTGCCTCTATGAAGCCTGCTCTAATCACCCTGGCAGAGGGGGATCTTCTCCAGGCTGCTGACCTTGTCATGCTCTGCCTCAATCTAGTGTGGTTGAGAGCCCACAAAGGCGAAGGCCTGGCTTTCACCACCCAATTTCTGAAGGCTCTGATACACTACCCAGGAACAAGTGCAGTATCACACTCTGTGAGAGGGCACTTGAGACCCAGGCAGTCTGGGGGCAACAAATGGGGCCATTTCTTTTGTGGGCTAGAACTGAGGATCTGAGAGCTGTCTTTCTGAGTTTTCATGCTCAAGGCTGCTACTCTACCACTTGAGCCACAGCTCCACATCTGGATTTTTGGTGGTTCCACGCATAGAAGTGTCTTATCAGCTTTCCAGCTTCTGGCTGGCTTCGATCTTTGATCCTCAGATATCTGCCTACCGAGGAGCCAGGATGTCAAGTGTGAGCCAGGCTCCAGAACCTTTCCTTTGAGCTTCTGTTTATCTTGTGTCAACTAGCAAGCTCTAGTTAAAATAGTCATTTATAGGGGATCATGTTCCTCTCCTAGGTCAGTTAACCCAAGGAGATAAAGTATCTTTGGAAAAGGCTAGTCAGAATTGGCCTAGGTGTGTGTGTGTGTGTGTGTGTGTGTGTGTGTGTGTGTGTGTGTGTGTGTGTGTGTCTGTGTGTGTGCATGTTAGTATGAGTTTCAGGGATACCTACCCCCATCTCTCTGGTTTTCCTTTCACCCAGTGGTGAGTACATCCAGGATCCCCACCCCAAGAAAGACGGGTAGGGGAGGGTACTTAAGGTCACATCAAGTGGGATGATCTGAATTCTATCCTGCAACTGAAGCCAGGAGAGATAATAGAGAGAAGGAGATGTTTAGAGGAGCATCAAGGGAAGCCACTTACTTTGGCTACAAGTACCAGAGAGAAGAATGTATCCATCCTTTTTGGTAGTAAGATAACAAGTGCCCACTTTTCATTTCTTCTATTTTTTCTGAGTCCCAGGTCTCAGATTCAGGGACTCGGTTTCATCCCTGAGCTTCTTTTACTCAAGGCTGAGGCTCTATAACTTGAGCCATAGCACCAAAACTAGCTTTTTCGTGGAGGAGGGAGGAGGTAGTTTATGGGAGATAAGAATCTCACAGACCTACCTGCCTGGGCTGGCTCTGAGTCATGACCATCAGAACTCAACCTCCCGAATAGCCAGGATGACAGGAGAGAGCCACTGGCACCTGACCGTCACCATCCATTTATAGTCCCCTAGGGCCAGTGCTGGGCTACCTGCACTGCATCCTCCTTTTTGTGACTGGGAAGCAGACCTGTGAGGTTTTGATACTTCAACAGCCTACCTACCTTTGAGCATTGTTCTGGCTCAGTCTGATGCCAGCTTCCTCCTTATCAACAGCAATGACGTTGCGCTGTCACAGAACAACTGTCCCCCAGGAGGTGTCGGAACTGGGCTCTTTCCTCTGCACACTGACTCTACTCCCCGAAATGACACACTGCAACAATGTGTAGTAGACATAGAGTGAATTCAGTTTCTTATAATCAGGGTCTGGCCAGATAGGTGGCAGTGAGGATCAGAGGCTCGGAATAGTGCTGTGCAGTTGAACAATGCGATGCCTCCTCATCCAATTTCCTTTAACCATCTTAGCAGAGGGTAGTGGGGAAGGACTCACCAGACAGGCTGACAATGAGTAACCATCACTGTCTACCCCGGGCACAGAGGGGCTTACCTAAGGGAGCTAGTTCCACAGTCCAAGCGAGAATGATCCTGACACACAGCCTACCTCCAGAACGAGAGGGTCACCTTGGGTCCCAGCCACATGGGGATGCTGAGCCAACTCCTCCAGGACAAATTCAACAAGTTACTGAGAGAGAGACAGAGACTGAGACAGAGACAGAGAGACAGAGAGACAGAGAGAGAGAGAGAGAGAGAGAGAGGGAGGGAGGGAGAGAATTACAGTTAAGCAGGCTGCCGGTGGCCCAAGCCTACAATGGTAACTACACATTAAGATATGAGGATCATGGTTCCTAGCCAGCCCAGGCAGGAATGTCTGTGAGACGCTTATCTCCAAAGAATCACCAGAAAACCAGAAGTGGTGTTATGGCTCAAATGATTGAGCCCTACACTTAATCTGAGCAGCTTGTGGACAGTGCCCAGTCCCAGAGTTCAAGCCCCACGACTGACGATAAATGGATTTCCCACCACAAGAAATGGACTGAATAGCACCCATTATCCTAGGGAGCATGGCAGAGAAGTCAGGCCAAGCTTCCTGTCACCTGGGGGTCATGAGTAGGACACCCAGCTTTTCCGTGCCTCGTTTTCCCCAGCTGCAAAGCTGAACAGTGAAGGATCCCCTTCCTCATGGGGATAGGGTAAGGATGAAAAAGAGCCATGTTTTGTTTCATAATCCCATACCTGTGGCATGATAAATAACAGGCTCCTTCCGAGTCCTCTCCAGGTATCTTCTTGTTATATGCTAACAGAATTGCCAAGAAACTTATCTGATGACCGTTGCCTCTATGCTAGCCCTGCCCCAGAGTTCCCCGTATTGATCCCTTGTTTCCTCACAACTGTCCTGTGAGGAGACTGAGGACCAATGGTTCCAGGCTGAACCCAGAGCTTCAAATGTGGTCAAAAATCGATTGCTGTGCACTAAGAGTTTGGGACAGTCATCTAAACCGATGACTGAGCATGGCGCTACACACCTGCCTGTCACAGGAGGACCATGATCCAGCCAAGCCTGAGCATATATGGAGTCTCTATCTCAGAAATGCCCAAGACAGAAAGGCTTGGCTCCCATGGAAGAAGACCTGATTGGAAAGCCTAAGCTCTTGAGTTCAAACCCTAATATACCAAAAAGAATCTGAGGCCCGGTGCCAGAGGCTCATGCCTATAACCCTACCTACTCAGGAGGCTGAGATCTGAAGATTACAGGTCAAGATTTAAAGTAGGGTTGGCCTTGCCCATCAGACTTCATGATGAGATGACCCAGAGTCTGACGCATGCCAATACGATCCATACTAACAGGGCTCACAGCCTTACTAAGTGCTGACCACGCTCTTTGACCCCCTGGGGAGCCAATACCTATGGGCCCCACCCACAGGTCCTCCCGTGCTCCCTCTGCCACCAACCAGGCCCAAGGGAGTAGATAGTTCCGCGTCACAAATATCCCTTGCTCTTATAATTTGAAGGTGCTAAGTCCCCTTCAAACGTCTCACCCTTCCATGCCCCCAGACCTCAGCCACAAAGTCCATGCACCTCCAAAAGATAGCGGTTAGAAGTTACCAAAGGGTCCAGCACTCCTTGTAACAACTCCTTGTAACAACCAACTTCTACAAACACACACACACACACACACACACACACACACACACACACACACATACACACAGAGCCATCACGGGTGGCTCCTGTCTGTCATCCTAGTTATTCAGGAGGCTGAGATCTGAAGATCACTGTTCAAAGCCAGCCACTCAGGAAAGTTTGTGAGGCTCCTATCTACACTGAACCACCAAATAGACACAAGTGGTGCTGTGGCTCAAGTGTCAGAGCTCTAGCTTTGAGCAAGATATCTCAGGGACAGCACCTAGGCCTTGAGTTCAAGGCCCAGTTCTTCTACCTCCAAACACACACAGACACAGACACAGACACAGACAGTCAGACAGACAGACAGACAGACAGACAGACACACACACACACACACACACACACACACACACACACACACACACACACACAGGATAGCTCAAGGATTCAGCAGTCCCTGAGAACAGAAACATGAACTCCTTCAATTAGGATCAGATTCCACGCCCTAGAAGGTGGCAGTACTGACATCAGACCCACTGTAGACAAAACATTGAGCCTCACACATATCTGGAATGTCTCATAGACCAGCAAGGCATTTCCTATCATACACACTGCTATGTGGAAAACTTAGTCACCTCTTTTTTTGTTGTTGGTCAAGGGGTTTGAACTCTGGGCCAAGGTGCTGTCCCTCAGCAATTCAGCTGAAGGTGAGCACTCTCCCGCTTGAGCCAAAGCAACACTTCCTGTTCTGTAGTGGTCTATCATAAAGTCTCCCAGTCTATTTTGCTCAAGCTGACTTGTAATCACGGTCCTCACATCTCAGCCTTCTGAGTAGCCAGGATGAGAGTTGTGAGCCACCGGTGGCTTCCGGCTTCAGCCACCTTCATATACAAAGAGGAAACCCATTTCGTCAGGCCACAAACTGTTTGCAGCTCTTCACTTCAGATTTTGATACCCAGCATCCAAATCTATCCTTCAATGTAGAAAATAAAGACACAACTATCTCACACCTGCACCCCTCCGCCCACTCACTGCCTGTCACAAGACATGTCTTCTTGAAGATGTGGCTTCAAACTGGGGCAAACATGGGGAATTCTTACAAATATCTGTACAGTGAGGCAAGCACTTGGTCTCTCAAACATAGCACCCTCTCCACACCCCCACACCCCCATCATCATTTGCAGGCAACGATGTCTTACTTTTTTCTTTCTTTTTTATGTTGTGGGGCTTGAAATCTGGGCCTGGGTGCTGTCCCTGATCTCTTCAGCTTAAGGCAAGCACTCAATTGCTTAAGCCACAGCACAGCTTCTGGTTTTCTGGCAATTCCTTTTAGGTAAGAGTCCCAGGGTCTTTCCTGACCAGGCTAACTTTGACCCGTGATCCTCAAATCTAACCTCCTGAGTACCTAGGATAACAGCTATGAGCTACTGGCACCCAGCCAAACAAACTTTCCCATTCCTGTCATCCTCTACCCCCAGGAGACTGAAATCTGAGGTCTGCATTGGATGTCACTTAGCAGCAAAGCCCGTGAGAACTCTTTATCTCCAATTAAACACCCCAAAAAGATGGAAGTGGAGCTGGGATTCAAATGGTAGAGTGCTATCTTGGAGCATAAAAGACAAGATCCACGCCCTAGTTTCAAGGTTTCTCTAGCATAGACCCACCCAAGAAAGGGAAGCAAGTGGGCACACGGGAGCTCAAGGCTAACACATAATACTCAGGACTCCCAGAACAGACCTGATTCTCTAGATTCTATGTCCTACATCATGGCAGTCTTAGATGGGACTGACCATGCACCAAGTTGGGACATTCAAGAACAATCTCATACTGAAGATCCCCTGACCTTATCAAAGACTCAGGATCTCTTGCTGTCCTGCCTGAACACTGGGCAGTGAGGTAAGGTCTAGTTATCCACCACATGATATGGGACCCAAAGGGATTCCTGGTCAAGGGACGGAGACTCGGGGAATCTAGGTCCCTCTTGGGGAGTTGAAAAGGGCTGCTCTATCCCAGAAATGTTCCTATGTTGTGAGTATTATTGAAGAAACCACCCTGCTCAGAGCCCAGTGCCTCTGTTTTTCCCACCAGCCTCTACCCAGCTCTGCCCCACCTTCAGCCTGCCCTCTCTGAATCCCAGATCTGCCATCTATACTAAAGAGTGAGCCAGCCAAGAGACCCATTTCCTGCCCTCATTCCCAGGCTGTCCTGTGGCAATGGCATGCTTACCTCAGTCTTTGGTGAAGGAATGAACACCGGGAGTGATATCGTCAGATTGAGCCCTGGAAAGTCCTAGTCCCTAAGGATGTACTGCACAGGCATCCTGCAGTGAACGGAACCAGGGTTGTCAATGATGAAGCCAAGGTGCCAGGACTTTTAATAGCAGTGTGGCTGGATCAAAGGCTGGTAGTCTATGTTGTCAGGTGAGGTCATGGCTCCAATGGCCTGACACACGTGACCTAGGATCATTCTCCCTCTTCAAATTCCTACTTATATTTTGACCCCCCTTTAAACTCTCTCACCCCAATACCTCCCTAGCCCTTGGAAACTTTCTTCTTATCTGACCAGTAAATAAACTCGATGAGGCTGGGCATAATTGAAAACTGGTTACCCACTCTGAGCCCTAGGTTCTGTGTGCTCGGTGAACACACAGCTCCTGGATGCCATGAAGTTTTTGAGGGGTCAGTGGCTTGGTCCTACATACTGGCTTTAGGCTCTGAAACTGTCCCCACATAGATTGTGAATACTTGGCTCCCTTTATCCAGGGACTCCAAACCAAGGCTTTCATGTTCTCCCTTCTTCCTTACTTTCCTCTTTTTCTCCCTCTGTCCTTTCCTCCTGTCTCTCTTTACTTATTTTGTGTCAGTTCTGTGCCTTGTACTCGGATCTTAGGTGCTGTCCCTAAGCCTTTGTATTCAAGGCTAGCAGTCTATGGCTTGAGCCACACATCCACTTCTGGCATTTTGTTTTTGGTAGTTAATTCAAGACAAGAGTCTTACAGGCTTTCCTGCCAGGGCCAAAAGCCTCAATCCTCTGATCTCAGCCTCCTAAGTAACTAGGATGACAGGCTAGAAGCACTGGCATCCAGATCAATCCAAGGTTTCTTCATGGGCTGTGGAACCATTCCTGGAACTTTTCGTTGTCTATGACCCCCCAGAGCCTGGTGCACACTGTAATGGTTTGTTGGTTAAATAAATGAACATCTGTCTATGACAATACTCCAGAAAATTCCCATCTGATTCAGGTAAGAATCCTCTGTGGGAGGGTGGGGACAAAGCCTGATGTAGCTCTCCCACAGTTGTCCCTCCTCCCTCTTAACACTCCTCTTGCCACAACACTTAACTGTTTTGGCTTTGAAGGTGTGAGCCACTATGTACTCCCTACATTCCAGGGCCTCTGGGATGTCTATCTTCTCTAAGATCTCTGTCCAGCAGCTGACAAGCTCTGTGGCACTCAATTCTCCATGGAGGTGTGAATTAGTTTGCTGTGAGCTGAATGCCTGGCTCAAGGGGACTCCTGTCCTCCCTCTGGGGCCAGCCAGGATCGTCTGGCCCCTAAATTTCATGTTGCAGATGAAGGATTCTTGAGGCAGCCTGGGTTCTCTGAATCTCCTAGAGTCCAGTACAGGTGCTGGGAATCATCTCTGCTCATTGCTGGCAGGCTGTGGATGGCGAGATCACAATCTCTGCTTCTCACAATGTCCTCAAGTGGGGTCATCAACCTAGAGAGATACAACAGCTGCCAGAGAAAGACAGTCAAGGCACAACGTTCAAAGCAGGAGACAATCTGGCTTGGGAACTCTGCCTGTGCTGCTTTGAACATCATTGTTTGATGGCTGAAATCATACATCTAATTTGATCCATAATCCCAGGCATTAGTGGAAATTGCCAGCTTAAATTAAAAAAAAAAAAACAAAAAACTGGAAAATGTGGTACTTAATTTGTCCCAATCAAACTTAAAGGTTTCCAAAGTCAGTGGTCCCCTTTTCATTCCAGACAGCCTATAGCAGGTTACAGAAACTGGCATTCAGCGAGCCCTAGATAACTGCCACCTCCTGATACCGAGCGGGCTCCAGCAGTGGGAATGGACTTGCCTACCACTGCCCAGCTGGAAACAGCCCAGGCGGGACACAGATTGGATTCTGCAGGACTCCAGGGAGGATTGACCCTGGGCACTGCCCCAGGAGCGTATCCTCACCACCAGTGGGGGCTCGCAGCCCTGTGCCAGGATTCCCACAGAGACCGTTAATGCCCTAGATATGGTTCCCCTCTCATCCACTGTCTTGGTGACCCATCTGCCATGTAACACCATATGCCAGTCCCCAAAAACCTCATAGCTTCACAGCCCATGCCTTATCATTTCCCTCATCTCGTTCCCTAATTATGTTGGGCCAATACATTCCAAACCCTTGAATTACCTCCCACTAAACACACAAGAGCAAAGTGTCTGGCTGGAAGAATGTGGCTGTGATCTCATTCGCCTCACCAAAATTCTGGCTGGGGATAGAAGGACAGGAGTCCACTCCAGTCCAGGGTTCACACAGTTCTTCTGGGGGAGGCCCACTCAGGCCCAGCAGTTACTGTGGGCTACATGAAATGGGGAAGAGAGAGGTGGAAAGGGGATGAAAGTAATGTCTACTGAAATCTTCCATAAAGGAGCCATGAAACGGTGAAGGAGAAAACAAAAATTGTGGCTGGGCTTGTACTTGGTATTGATGAAGCAAAACAACAAATACACAGAGAGAGAGAGAGAGAAATAAAATGCTTTTGCTGTTTTTAGACATGGTGACTTAAATATATTTTCATTGTTCTCATATCCCTGCTCTCCCAACACACACAAACACACACACACACACACACACACACACACACACACACACACACACACAACTCCAGAATGGTGACAGAAGACTCTTCCATGCAGCACCTGCAATTTGCCAACTGATCACTCACCTGAGGACAGTCAGGCTGTACAAGGAGAAAGATTCTCTCTCTCTCTCTCTCTCTCTCTTTCTCTCTCTCTGTTCTCTCTCTCTCTCTCTCTCTCTCTCTCTCTCTCTCTCTCTCTCTCACACACACACACACACACACACACACACATGCAGACTCAGAGTAGTACCTCTCCTAAGTTTGTTGGCTCCTCATTGGATCACGTGGGTTCCCATTCTCCGTTCCCTTGTCAGAACCAAGGGCTTCCACACAAGGGGAGCACCACTCTAATGACACAGCAGGACCCTGGCTCTCCCCTTCTCCAGGGCCAGACCCTTCCCCTTGCGAACAACCAGCCTTAACTCCCCATTCACCAAAGCCCTAGGCCAGGACGCTGGGTGAAGGAATCCCCAGACAGGTGGCTCCCCCGAGCAGGACTGAAACAAGCAGTGGGTCATGGGGTCCCAAGGGTCGTGTCTGACCCAGGGTGGGGGCGGTGTTGAGGAAATGGATGGGGTCCTAAAGGCTACATACATGGACAGTCTCCTACTTCCAGCCTAGATGCCTCTGGGCAACTGGGCAGATTCTTCGGGAGGACAAGGAGACGAGATGGATAGGGAGCACCAGCAGATGCTGGCAGAGCTGGGAAATGTGATCACCCTGTGAGTACTTTTGACAGTTGGGGTGTGGGGATAGGCAGGGTCTATGTGTGTCTGAGGTATGTGTGTCTGAGGGTGTGTGTTCCTTCCATACATTCACCTACTATCTGACCCCCAGTGCGCTCATCTCCCTAGTGGGCTTTTCTGGGACCCTCCTCAGATGAAAGGGTGACCGAGCACAGAAGACAAGTGCTCACACAGCAAGAGAGGCCTATCTTTTGCATCCAACATCCCCCACTCCCAGAAACAAAGGAAAAGACCCAATAAGGCAGGTGCATTGGTGATATTCCCCACCTCTAACTAAAGCCACCAGGTGCCCACCAGGGAGAGGAAGGGTACAGATGTGGGACTGTGTGGCTTCCACTGCTCCAGCCAGGGGCTCAGTGGTGACCCCTTCTCACCCATTCCTACATCTCCCCATTTCCAGGGATACTGGCCACTAGGGTGGGGGTGAGTTCCCAGAATCAACACCCACTCCTCAACCCCCCAACTCTGGGTCGCATTTGTGGCAGAGTCAGGGCTGTCCTGCCTGTGCTGGGGAGGTGTGGTTGGGACACAAGAGGGAAGGCAGGATTTGCAGGGAAGGGAGTGGTAGTGATAGGGGGAGGTCGCAAGATGTTGACCTGCGGGCGGCCACTCACTTGTGCTGCTGGGAGAATCTGTAGACTGTGGTTCTGTGTGCAGCATGCAGCGATTGTGCGAGGGATGTGCCTGATGTGCTGGTTTTCTGTGCCCTGTGCTCCTGGCCCAGACCAATGCTCTTACAGCAGCAGAGTCTTTGAGGCCGCCATCCCTGGTGCATGAGCCTGCTCTTCTCTCTGCTCTCTCTCTGCCCCCACTTCTCTCTGGGGCTGCCCCACCCCCGCTGCACAAGTGCTCCAGCCCCTGTGTGCCCCTGGCTGCAGCAGATATGTGCCCCCTCAGCCACACCCTGTCCTCCCCTGGGTCATGCCTCCTCCCTCCCTCAGCCATGCCCCATCCCTGGCTTTGTGCTGTCCTGACTGCCCTAAGGCTACCAGACCATGGCAGAAGCAGCCTCACCTCAGGTCAGGGCTTCCCCCCAACCCCAGCAGCTGCCCGGGGGGGGGATCGAATCTCTCCTCAGCCCAACCGCTGGGGGACTCTTCTCCATCCACCCCACACACCAAGCAGGTGCACGGTGTCCCTCTATGTGTGTGTGTGTGTGTGTGTGTGTGTGTGTGTGTGTGTGTGTGTGAGAGAGAGAGAGAGAGAGAGAGAGATTGTTGGGGATACCTACTCGCAAGGACTCAGAACAATTTTAAAAAATAGCACAAAGAACCCTGTGTAATGAACTTAGCACAATGAGCCTTTTGAAGGACTCAGCACATAGCAACCTTTGGGATCCTCATGGTAATCTAATGACTAAGATAAGACATGCCATTTTAACTTCACTAAACTTACATATCATAGTATTATGACATCATATGTCAAGTGACATTAAAGACATATTGTGAATGCCTATTCTGTGATTTCATTCTATTTCAAGTGAGCAATATTGGTGGATATCAGAAATCCATTGTGACCTCAAAGCCATTGTGACATGAAAATCCCTTTGTGACATAACAGTGCCATTGTGATAGTAACCTGTTGTGACATCACAAACTGGTCCTGTCCATTGTGACCTCATCACCAAGATGACATCACAAAGCCATTTTGATATAACATCGCTGTTGTGACATTGCAATCACCTTGAGATCTCCCAAACCCATTATGACATCTTTAGCAGCTTTGAAAAAGAACACATGGCCTTTGTGACATGACAGTCCCTTTGTGTATCCATATCCTCATTGTGAAATGTCAATTGACATCAGACATGCCAAAGAAATATCACAAAGTATTTACAATATAATCATCGGTGTGACATCACATTGTCATTGTGACAATATCAGCTCATTGTGACATCACAAATCTGTAATGACATCATACCACTATGACATCACATTGTCATTGTGACATCATATATACAGTATGAATGCCTATTATGTGATTTCATTACATTTCAAATGTGGCATGTGGGTTCATATCAAAAACACATTTTGACTTCATAGCCATTGTGACATCACAATCCCTTTGTGATGTGACATTGAAGTTGTGATATCTCTAAACAACTGTGACAACTCAAGCATATCCTGTCCTCAAAAGTTTTGTGACATGTTGCCACTGTGTTATGTTAGGCCCATTGATAGCTCAATCTATTTTCGACCTCATATTATTTCAAGAATGACATGAAATATTAGAAATATACTTTGACATCATAAGCATAGTGACATCACACTGGTAGATGTAATGACCATTGTGTCATATTGTCACCACAAATCTGTTCTGACGTCATCATATTTGTGCCAACAAATGCTTTGGAATCCTCACAAGCCCGTTCTAAATTTATATACTCATTGTAAGTTAATGACAATTGAGGTCTGGAATGCCATTGTCACATCATCAATCTACTGCGACATCACAAAACAATTTTGAACTCATCACTATTATGGCATCACCAATTAATTAGAATTTGACATCATATTGCAATTGTGATATTACTGTACCATCATGCTTTCACAAACCTATTAGGACCTAATCACATCTTAGAAAATGCATGGCCTTTGGGACATCAAGCTCCTTCTGTGAACTTGTATCATTGTGAAATTGTAGCAATTGAAATTTGAAATAATATGTAATATTACAAACTAGTTTTGACATCATTAACCCATTTTTATATCATTAACATTTTGACAACCAAATCTTGATAGGAACTTTAGCACTTTTGACAAAAAAAAACCATGGCGTTTGTGTCATCACAGTTCATTTGTATATGTCATGGTAACTTCATTCTCATGTCCTCACTGTAAACTAATAGCAATTAAGATCTGACATACCATTGTGACATCATAAACCATTTGTGCCATCATCACCAGTGTGATATCAATCATTATGACACCATTAGCACATTGTGACATCAACAAGCTACAGTGACCACATAGCATTATGACATCGCATTGCCATTTTGCTGTCTTAGACACAGTGTTAATATATATCCTGTGATTTCATTCTATTTAAAATGTGGCAAGTCAGTTGATATCAGAAACACCTTGTGACCTCATAACCATTGTAACATTATAAACCCTGTGTGACATCATAACTGGTGTAACATTACATTGTTGTTATGACATCTTTAGCTTATGGTGACATCACAAAATGGCAATGACATTATAACATTTGCCATTATATCACTGTGATATCATAGTCACATTATGAATGTCTAATCTGTGATTACATTGTATTTGAAATGTGGCATGTGAGTTGATATCAGAAACTCATTTTGATTTCACAACCATTGTCACATCAAAATCCCTTTGTGACATCATTTTGGCAACGTGACATCACAATGGCAATGTGATGGAACTAAGCCATCATGATATCAAAATGGTCATGAACACACAATGGGTTTCTGATATCAACTGACATGCCACATTAGAAATAGAATCAATAACATAATAGGCAAACACAACGTGTCTATGACATCACAATAACAATGTGATGTTGCAATGCTATGATATCATTGTATAGTTTTACATGTCAAAATGAGCTGATGGTGTCATAATGGCAACATGATATCACAATTATGATGTCAGAAAGGATTTGTTATGTTCCCTTGTTATGTCTGACGTCAGTTGTCATTAGTTCCCCATGAGGTTATGGATACAAAAAGGTTCTTTGATGTCACAGAAGCCATGTGTGTTTTCAAAGGTGGTTATAAGTCATAATAGTTTTGGAATGGCACAATGTGATCCATAATGTCACAATAGAATGAGATGTCCCTTTGGGTTTTTGATGTCACAGTGGTGATGAGGTCACAATGGCTTTGTGATGTCACAGTTTGTTTGTAATATCAGAATGATATATCCAATTAAAATTACTCATATTTCAATATGAGGATACCATTTGATAGAAGAAGCTTCATAGTGTGAGGTTATACTTTGTGACAACCCAACGGGACAGTGATTTCACAATGACAATGTGATGTCCAAACATCATGTTGTAATAATGTTCTGATGTCACAATTGGTGATGCCATACTGATGAGGAGGTCATAACTAAGTCATAACTTGTGTGATATGCTGCCATTAGGATATTTTAGGCTTTTAGTAAGCTTATAATTTTTTGAAACTCATAATAATTCAGGTATGACATGATATCAGAAATTGACTCTGACATCATGAACATTGTGACATCATGAACATTGTAACATCACATTGATATATATCAAGACCATGGTGGCACATTATGTACTCACAAATCTGTTAGGACTTCATCATATTTGTGAAACACATGATTTTAGAGACAACACAGTCCCTTTGTGAACTCATATCTTCATTGTGAATTAATGACATTTGAGATCTGGCATGCCATTGTGACATTTCCAACCAATTGTGACAGGACAAACCTATTATAGTAGAAACACATTGTGATCTAATAGCCATTGTGATAGCACAATCCATTTGTGACCCGACATTTCCATAGTGATAACACTAAGCCACTGTGAAATTCCAATCCTCTCAAATCCAATCCATGTATGAAATGTGATACTTGAATCCAGTGTGACATCCAGATTATGGTGACATCACACTGATAGATGTTATGAGCATTTTGTCACATTCTGACAACACACACCTGTTAGGACTTCATCACTTTTGTGAAAATACATGCCTTTGGAGACATCAGAGTCCCTTTGTGAACTCATATACTCATTGTGAGTTAATGAAAATTGAAATCACATGTGTCATTTTGATATCACCAACCCATTGTGACATCACACACTTCTTGTGAACTCATCAGTGTGGCATCACAAATTATGATATCAAAATTTTAAGTCATCCTATTGCAACATCACATTGCCATCATGATATCACTGTCCCATTGTGTTTTCAAAAACCTAGTATGTCTTCATAGCATTTTAGAAAATTCATGGCCATTTATACTTGTCTTCTTCTGTGAACTCATATCCTCATTGGACATGTGCAATTGGACATGTGATTATGAGATGTGACTTCACAAAACTATTTGATATCATCACCAATGTGTCATCACAAAACCATTGTGAGCTTTCATTGCCATTTGACATCACTATCACATTGTGACATCCCAAACCTATTAGGACCTCTTATCACCTTTGAAAAGCCACATGCCCTTTGTGACAACACAGTTCCTTTATGGAACTATACCCTCATTATGAATTGACAATTGATATCAGACATGCCAATTTAACATCATGAACCCTTTGTGACATCACCAGAGTGACATAACATTGTCATTATGACAGCATCAACTACTTTTGACATGACAAAACTACAATGACAAGATAGCATTATGAGATCACATTGTCATTGTGATGTTATAAAGATCATGAATGCCTGTTTCTAATATTTTTTTTTGTTGGTCGTGGGGCTTGAACTCTGGGCTTGGGTACTGTCCCTGCTCTTCAGCTCTAGGCGAGCGCTCTATCGCTTGAGTCAGAGCCACTTCCGGTTTTCAAATGGTTTTTATTGGTAATAAGATTCGCATAGACTTTCCAGCCTGAGCTGGCTTTGAACTGCGATCCTCAGATCTCAGTGTCTGGAGTAGCAAGGATTACAGGCATGAGGCACCGGCGCCCAGCTTTTCCATTCTATTTCAAATTTGACATGCATGTTAATATCAGAGACATAATGTGACCTCATAACCATTGTAACATCATAAATCAGCAATGACATCAAATTGTCATTATGACACCATCAGCTCATTGTGACATAACCAAACGACAATGGCATCATAGCAATATAAATCACAGTGACATTGTTACATCATAGACTTAACAGTGTGAAAGCCTATTCTGTGAATTCATTCTATATCAGAAACCCATTTTGACCATATAACCATTGTGATATCACAATCCTTTGTAACATCCCATTGCCATTGTGATATAATTAACCTGCTGTGCTATCACAAACCAGTCCTGTTCTTATAAGTTTTGTGACATACTGCCATTGCCATATATTAGGCCCTTTGTGAGCTCATAATCAGTTTTCAATCTGATATTTCTGGTATGACAGGTGATATCAGAAATCCCCAGTGACATCAAACTGCCAGTTGTCCTGACTATTTTGTCACATTGTGACCTCACATTTCTAACAAAACATGCCTTTGGAGACATTACAGTCCCTTTTTGAACTCATATATTCATTGCCAATTAATGACAGTTGAGATCTCCCATGCCACTCTGACACTGTGAATCCATTGTGACATCACAAACTTATTGTGACCTCATCACGAGAATGGCATCAACAACTAATTGTTGTATCAAATCATTATTTTGACATGATATTGTGGTATTGCTGTTGTGATATCACTCTCCCATTATGTTTTTACAAACCTGCTATGGCCTCATCAGATCTTAGAAAATTCATGGACTTTGAGACTTCAAGCTCTTTCTGTGAACTCATGTACATATGACCTCTAAGGCGAGGAGACAAACCATCCAGTCACATTTAATATAATAAACCATTTTTTCACTAGGAAGGGGACTGTGATTACCTTATCCTGGACTGGATACCCAGGTTCAAGAGCAGCCATGACCACCTAACCTCAGACCTCCAATGGGCAGCCCCACCCTTTCTTAATTGGTCTGGAAACCACCAACCACAAAATTATGATCTCCAAAGCTCCAAACCTCAATGGGCAAGGTTTTTTCCTTTTCCATTCTTCCCTCCTTCTCTACAGACCTGTCATTCCTTCCTGGTCTTTTCCTTTTTCACTTCCACCATTTCTTTCTTCTCTTCAGGCCTCTCCACTCCCCACAGGCCTGCCTTACTCTGTCCCAGTGACCACTTGCCGACCTTCTGCTCTCCCTCAGCTTCCTCTCTTCTCAGGTTTTTCCGTTCCTGCTGTCTCACCACTTTCTTCCTTCCGGGAAACTCCCATTTTTATCTCCCCTTACAATGCTCTGAAAAAGCAACTTAAATATAGGTTGTACCCCTCCTCCCTCTAACGGATTTCCTGCCTAACAGTTTTCAACCATCACTTCCAAAACTGCCCAATGCTCAATCACTTCTTGACAGCTCACCGTGTGAGGCTTGACACCTCCACCTTTGGCGGCATTCCCCACACTCTCCAGGGGGCCAAGCCAAGAATTTACAATGAATATCAGCTCCCACAGATAATTCTGGCCCCACTGGTTATTATACTATCCTCATAGTGAATTAGAAGAAATTGAAATTGTATATATCATTGTTATATTACAAACTTGATGAGACATCATTAACTCTTTGTGACCTCATCACCTCAGAGACATCACAAATTCATTGTGTTATTACATTGCCATTGTACCAACATGATCACATTGTGAAATCCCCAAACTATTATCACCTCAGAAGCTTTGAAAGAAAGCATGGCTTTTGTGACATGACAGGCCTTTTGTGTACTCATATCCTCATGTTGAGCTAATGACAACTGAGATCAGGCATGCCATTTTAACATCGCAAAACCTTTGTAACATCATCACCATTGTAATATCACATTATCATTATGATAACATCAGCCCATTATGACATCATAAAACAACAATGATATCAAATCACATGTAATTGTGATGTCACAGATACATTGGAATGCTATTCTGTGATCTCATTCTATTGCAAATATTGCTGGTGGGTTGATATCAGAAATACATTGTGACCACATAAGCATTATAATATCACAATACCTTGATGACACCACATTGCCATTATGATATCACTAACCCACTGTGACATCACAAAACAGTCTTATGCTCATACATTTTTTGACATGCTGCCAGTGTGATCTCTTTGGCCTCCCCGAGTTCATAAATTGTTTAACTCATAATACTTCAGGCATGACATGTGATATCAAAAATCCATTGTGATATCATGACCACTGTGATATCACACTGCCAGATTTCTTGACCACTGAGTCACATGAGGACAACACAAACATGTTAAGACTCATTACACTTGTGCCAACATATGCCTTTGGATACATCATTAACACTTGTGAACTTATATATTCATTGTCAATTAGAGATCTGGCAGGAGATTGTGACATCACCATCCCATTGTGAAATCAAAAACCTATGTGACCTCATCACCTGTATGGCATCACCATTTGTAACTTCAAAACAATAATATCTCATGTAATGTAGCATCACATTGCCAGTGGGATATCTCTGTCTCATTGCATTTTCACCAGCCTATTATGTCCTCATAATATTTTACAAAATTCATGGTCTTTCTGACTTCTAGCTCCTTACGTGAACTCGTATCTTCATTGTGATCTAGTAGAATGAAATTGGACATGTAATGGTGATATTACACATTCATTGCAACATTACTATCCAAGAGTGACCTTATCACCACTTGACATCACAAACCCATTGTGATATCATATTGCTACAGTGATATCATGATCACCGTGTGACATCCCAAAACTGTTGTGACCGCTTAGCGCCTTTGAAAAAGCACATGGTGTTGTGATATCATGATCCCTTTGGGTAACCATGTTGTCATTATGAACAAAGATAACTGACATCAGACATGCCAGTGTACCATTACAAACGCGTTGTGACATCATCTCCAGAGTGAGATCACATTGTTGTTATAATACCATCAGCCCATTGTTACATCCCAAAATGACAATGACATCATGGCATTATGACATCACATTTTCATTGTGAGGTCCTAGAGACCATGCGATTGCCTATTCTGTGATTTCATTCTATCAAAAATGTGGCATATAGGTTGATTTCAGAAACCCATTGTGACCACATCATCATTTTGACATTACATTCCCTTTGTGACTTCATATTGACATTGTGATATCATTAATGCAATGTAACATCACAAACCTGACTTGTCCTCATAAATTTTGTAACAAGTGACTACCTTGGCCGGGCTGGATGCGGAGAGGTAAATTCAGTCTCAACCATGAACCCTCAGACCTCTAAAGAGCAGTTCAGCCATTTGTCAACTGGTCTGCAAACAACCAACCACCAAAATAATGATCTCCAAAGCTCCACACTTCAAAGGACAAGGCTTTTTCCTTTCGCTTCATTCTCCTTCTCTACAGATCTGTCCTAACTTTCAGGTCTTTTCATTTTTTCCTTCCACCATTCAATTCTTCTCTTCAGGCTTCTCTGCTCTTGACAGGCCTGCCCTGCCTTGTCCAGGTGGCCAGTTGCTGTCCTTCACCTCCTGCTCTCTCTCAATTTCCTCTCCTCCCTGGTCTTTGCCCTCCAACTGTCCCATCACTTCTTTCCATCCAGGCCTGTAACCTTTTTCTCTCCCCTTCTCTTGCTCTGAAAATGCAGCTTATATATAGGCTGTACCCTTCCCCAACTGCAATAATTTCTTGCCTTCCAGTTTTCAATTATCACTTACCAAATGTCCATGCTCAAATCAATTCTTGGCAGCTCACCATGTGGGGCTTGTCATGCTATCTCCTTCAGCAGAATGTCCTGCCCCCTCCAGTGTCATGCAACCTCCCCTTTCAATTAGTCCAGACTAGGAGGCCATGATGACTATCTGTTCTCGTGGATTATAGGGCACTGCTGGTTATTACAGTGTCCTCATGGACACTAGTAGCAATTGAAATTGGACAAATAATTGTGATATTGCAAACTCGTGACATAACAAACCCATTGTGACCTCATCACCACTGTGAAATCACAAACCCATTGTGACTTCACATTGTTGTTTTTGATACCAAGATCACATTGTGACATTTCAAATCTATTATAACCTCTTATAACATTTGAAAAATACATAGCTTTATGATCAGAGTCCCTTTGTGTACCCAAAGCCCCACTGTGAAATATTGACAATTGAGAATCAGACATGATATTTTGACATCCAAAACAGTTTGTGAGATCATCATAATTGTGACATCACATTATAATTTTATACCATCTACTCATTGTGAAATCACAAAACTAAAATGATATGATAGATTTATAACTTTACATTGTCATGGTGACATCATAGACACATTATGAATGCCTTTTCTGTGATTTCATTCTATTTCAAATGTAGCATGTAGATTAATATCATAAACAAATCAGGAACTCATAATCATTGTGACATCACAATTCCTTTGTATATCATGTTGCCATTGTGATATTACTAACCTATCCTCTCATTTGTGACATGCTGCAATTCTGATACCTTAGGCCTTATTGTCCTCATAATCTGTTGTTGACCTCATTAGATTTAACATATGACATTTGATATCACAAGTCCCCAGTGACATCATGACCATGGTGGCATCATACTGCCAGATGCCATATCCATTGTGTCAAATTCAGACATCACAAACCTTTTAGGATTTCAATATATGTGTGACAACACATACTTTTGGAAGAACCACCGTCCCTTTGGGAACTCATATACTCATTGTAAGTTAGGACAATTGAGAATCATCATGTCATTGTGACATGCACAACACATCAACAATATTTTGTGACCTCACCACCAATGTGGAATCATCAACTAATTGTGACACCAAAACAATATTTTGACATGATGTAATGAGTTGACATTGTCATGGTGATATCACTGTCCCATTGTTCATTCACAAACCTAAAATGACCTCCTAACATTTTTAATAATTTATGTCCATTAGTACCTCCAGCTCATTCTGTGAATTTGTATGCACATTGTGAAATAGTAACAAATGAAAATGGACTTGTGTTTGAGATATTAAAAAATCATTATGACATCAAAATCCCATTGTGACCTCATCACATCTGTGTATCATAAAGCTATAATGACCCCTAAGTACCTTTGAAAACACACATTTCATATGTGACATCATAGTCCCTTTGTGTACCCATATCCTCATTGTGAATACATGACAATTGAATTCATATATGCCATCGTAACATCACAAACCCTTTGTGATCCCATCACCAGTGGGACAACACATATTCATTATTACACAATTACCTCCTTGCAACATCACCAATTTACAATGACCTCATAGCATTATGACATTTATTGTCATTGTGATGTCATAGACATATTGTAAATGCCTATTCTCTTATTCATTCTATTTCAAATGTGGCATGTGGGTTGATGTCAGAAATATATTGTGATCTCATAAATATATGGCATCACAATCACTTTGTGACATCACAGTGCTATGGTGATATCACTAACACACTGTGATATCACAAACCTGCCCTGTCCTCATAAGTCTTTGATGTGCAGCAATTGTGATGTCTTAGGCCCTTTATGAGCTTGTAATCTGTTTTCAACCTTATAATATTGCAGTTATGATATATGATATCAGAAATCCACTGTGACATCATGACCATTGTGACATCACACTGACAGATATCATAAACATTGTGTCACACTGTGACATCACAATCCTCCTAGGACTTCATAACATTTGTGAAAACACATGACTTTGGAGATACCACAGTTTGTTGTAAACTCATATTCTCCGTGATTTCATGACAAATGAGATCTGTTATGCCATTTGGATATCACTAACCAATTGTGACATCATAGACCCCTTACCGTATTGCATCACCAATTAATGGTGACATCAAAACATTTTGTGATGTCACAATGTGACACGATGATCATGACATCTGTCAGTGTGATGTCACAGTGGTCATGATGTCACAGTTGATTTCTGTTATCTCAAGTCATACATGAAATTTGAGGTTGAAAACAAATTATGAGGGCAGAAAGGTCTAAGATATCACAATGTCAGCTTGTCACAAAAGTTATGAGGACAGGAGAGCTTTGTGATGTCACATTGTGTTAGTGATATCACAATGGAACTATGATGTCACAAAGTGATTATGATGTCAAAGTGGTTTGTAGGCACAAAATTGCGTTTCTGGTATCAACTCTCATGCCACATTTGAAATACAATGAAATCACAGAATAGGCATTCACAATGTGTCTAAGATGTCACAACAAGAATTGTCAAAATGCGATTCTGTCATTGAGTTTGGTGATGTCAAAATGAGCTGATGCTCTCATAATGAAAATGTGATGTCACACTGTTGAGGATGTCACAAACACTTTTTGATGTTATAATGGCATGTCTGATCTCAATTGTCATTACATAACAACAAGGATATGGATACACAAAGGGACTGTGATGTTGGGGCTTTCTTAAGAGGCAATCTAAGACCACCTCCTAAGGTCATCTGGAGCTTCTTTGGGAAGTCATCTCAGGCTATCATGATGAGAAATCTATGACCGTCTTTGGACATCATCTGGGACATCCCTGAGAAGCTATATAGGACCTTCTCTGGAGGTCATCTGTTGCTTTCTCAAGAGGGTTATCTGTAACGTCCTCTGGAGTTCATATGTGGCCTCCTTGAGTGTCCATCTTGGAGCTACTTGAGAGGCAATCTCAGCCTCATTGAAAAGACATCTGGAAACTCCTTTGGAGATCATCTGACACTTCCTTGGGAATCCATTTGGAACCTCCATGAGAGGTCATCTAGGGCCTCCTAGGGAGGACATATGTGACATCCTCCAGAGGTCATCTGTGGCCGCCTCAAGAGGCAATCTAGGACGTTCTCTCTCTCATCTGGGACCTCCTGTAGAGGTCAACATTGAGAGGTATGGGACATGTGGGTTAAGTGTCTGTGGCTCTTGGTCTTTGTATGTATGCTGATAGTTCTATCTGTGTCCTGTATGCACCTGTTTACTCCTTTTCTCAGGATGGGAGAACAAGGCCTTAGGTTGTCATATCCAAAAAATATTCTCCCCCAGGTTTACAGAATCCCTCAGAGGAAGATGATGTACTCTCTTTCCTATTCTTTGCATCAGCAACTCTAATAAGTCCTCCCATACCAAAAGTGGTTACTTGTACCAGACTGACGTGGTACAATGTGGTATGTTATCCTTATTACCCTTGAGAGAGGAACATGGAGATGGTGGGCAGGACCCCTTTCTAATATATGTTCCCTTTACAAGTAGTGACCTGTATAACTGGAAACAGAAAAATCCATCCTTTTCAGAAAAAAAAAAAAAAACAGGGACACATTACCTCATTAGAGACAGTAATTTTCACACACAAGCACATCTGGGATGACTGTCAGCAAATTTTACAGGTGCTTTTCACCTGGTAGAAAAAGATTGACGGTGGTCCTTGGACCAGACAGTAGCCCCACAATTGAACCAGACTATTTGGAACAAGTCTTTCCTCAGACTTACCCAAGCTGAGACTAACAGCAGTCGAAGTATGGAGGTACTTACCATTTATTTCCAGGTTCAGCTAGCAGGGATGCCGCAGTGCCTAGAAAGCCACGTCTTCAATCTAAGGTGAGTGAGATGGTACTGTTCCCCAGTGAATACCCTAATGCTTTATCTGAACTTCTCCCAGAAGGCTGTAGGACCTATAGGCTATAGATCTTTAAGTCCTGGAGAATCAAAGAGCCCTAAATATGGCCTTTGTTACGCAGTCAGCCACAGATATTAGAAGAAAGCTTGAAAAGTTAGAAGGTTTTGAGATAAAGTGGTTGCCCAGTTGATGTTGGATAACAGAGACACCCTGAAAAAAAAAAAAACGAGTCTAAGAAGGGAGTTTGAGTTTTGGTAGGAGCACCAGAATAGGGATCAAGAAACCTTTGGCAAAGACAGTACAATTCATTAGAAAATGGCAGTAGGACCCTCTAGGACTAGATCAGTGAGATTAATGCAAGCAAAATGGACATTAGGAAAAGGAATGTCCAAGCAGGAGAATGATAGAAAAATGAAAGCTTAAGTAAGCACATTAACCACCTGGAAAATTTAAATGACAGGTTAAGTAATCACATTAACCACATGGAAAATGTGTTCGTAGCTCTGGAGAATCATGCAAAGGACCTCTGAATTCCATTAAGAAATTATGGCTATGAAAAAGGAGCTGGGGTCCTGGGAAGGTGCTCAGTGGTAGAGTGCTTGCATTGCATGCATGAGTCCCTGGGTTTGATTCCTCAGCACCACATAAGCAAAAAGAAAAAAGCCAGAAGTGGCCCTGTGGCTCAAGTGGTAGAGCTCTTGCCTTCACCTGAAGAGCTGAGGGACAGTATCCAGCCAGAGTTCAGGCCCCACGACCGGACCCAAAATAAAAAGAAAAAAAAAAAAAGAAAAAGGAGCTGGACCTGATATAAGAATATATTAGGTTGAAGAACATGTCAATTATAAGCTTTGAAAAGTGTCACCAGAAGTTCAAAGCAACAGAGAAAGAAGGAAAGAGTAGTTAGCAGAGAAGACGGGAAAGTGCTGTGTCATAGAAGATGAGGCCAAGAAAAGACAACAGGAAAATATCAGGCTCAAGAAAGAGATTGTTTCTCTTCAGAAAGAATTAAAGGATCACTTGCTTTGATAGAGAATGCCATGGATAGGGAAAGAGCATTAGGAATAAAAACAGAAGAGCTAAACAAACAGTTGAAAGAGCTGTCACAAAAATACACAGAAGTGGAAAACTAGAAAGAGAAACAACTAGAGTAAAAGCCCCAAAAGACTGCTGAGATCTTCACCATAAATGTAATGCAGAAGCATAGTGTCCCTGTGGAACAGGTGGAGGTGGGAAAAAATACCTCTCAATAGCACCTTTGTGAACTTAAGGGAAGAGCTGAAGAGCAAGCAAAGTGTTGTGAGAAGGAGCAGCAGTTGGCCAGTCAAGGGAAATCTCCTGTGACCTTGCCAAATCATTTGCAGGTTAAGGAGCACATTGAGAAAGAGAGTGGGATCATGAAAACAAGTTTGAGATAAAAGGAGAAGAATAAAATGGAAGAAATCTCCAAGGTTCCGAGTACTTTACAGGAGTTAAAGAAACTAGAGACCCTAAGATACAGGGGAACATCTGAGCTGATCAGGTAGCTTGGGAGACCAGTCTAAAAGAAGTTGTTTCTCTAGAGCTACTAGTCATCAATATTAAAGGAAGAAGTAAAAACAGTGGTAATAAGTGTGCAATTGTTGACACTGAACTTGTGAAAAATGCGTACAGGCTCAAGCTTTCTGTCAGTTTATATGTAGATATTTGCAACCTGGTAAATTGCCCAAGGACACTGCCTAAAACTGTTCTGGAAACCGGTGGGGCCTCAGCCTGACAATACTTTGTAATGTGTGTAGTTAATTTCCAACAGGTAAATGCTGAAATTCTGGAACACAAGGAAAGAATTCATATGTGAGGAACCTCAGATGGTGAATTTGGGAAAGTGGACTCCACAGGGTTAAAGCCTCGAAAGTATGGCTATTGGTATCTGTTAGTAATAGTGGACATTTTGGCTTACCCTTAGCTGTGGAGTCCAAAGATTGCCCTGATTCATGGCCCAACTTCTCAATTATTAACTAATGCCCTAGGAATAAATCAGAAGTTACAGTCCATTTATAAGCCTCAGAGTTCAAGCACTAGAAAGAATGAACATGACCTTAAAGGAAACTTTAACTAAATTAAATACAGAGACTGGCCATGGCTAGGTAAGCCTCCTCCATTTCACTCTCCTTTGAGCAAGATGTAGGCCTTATGTTAAAAGTTTCAATCCCTTGAAATACTTTAGTGTAGAACACCCCCTTGGGTTCCTAAAATTAGGAAGGCTTTATTAACAGAAATGTCTAACTACAATCTGCAGGCTGTACAACATATTCTTTTATGTACCTATCCTTTGGTAACCAAGGCCCAATGGCCGGATAAGAAAAACTCCACCTGAAGGGGTGGGACCAAGAAGGTGATGGAACAGGGAAACACCACAGCTCTCTCCACCAAATACAGAGTTTGGATTTCAATGCTCTGTTTCTCCAAGTGACCCACAAAAAAAGGCAATTACTCAGAGAGATAAAGGAAGTGCAAAAAGAAAAGGGAAAAACCTACAGAGACAGTAAAGTGGGAAGACCTTCCCCCCACCATTTGTTGGTGATGGGGTTCCATGTTGCGCAGCTTAGGTGAAGGGGTTTTGTGCCAAGCTGATTAAGTGCCCAGGGTCTGGACCCTCTGAAGCCCACACACCCACAAGCATCCCAAGTCTCCAAGGAGACTCCCAAGACCTGGGCCAACCCAGAATATACAAATAGAAATCTCAGAAGGCAGAGCTGGAACAAAGACTCCCCTCACCCTCCCTGGAACAGCACCTTTGCCTGGCTGATATAAGTAGCCCAGCCCAGTCAGCAGCAGTAGCAGCTGTCAACAGTGGCAAATGACCCTAGTCTCTCAGGGTGGCACCTCTGTCCTGCTGGTGTAAATAGCCTAGCCTAACCTGGAACAGCAGCAGCAGCTGGCAGTGGTGGCAAACCATCCAGATTGGGGCACAATGCCTCTTGGCACTTGCCCAGACAAGCCTGGGGCAGCAGCGGTGGCTGAGGTGCGGACAGCTGCAGTGAACACGTCCAGACCCGTGGTGGTTTGTGCCTCTCCATACTGGCCTGAATAAGTGGCCCAGCCTAACCTGAGACAGCAGCAGTGGTTAACATCTGACTTGTGGTGGGGTGCCTGGCTTGCATAAGGGGTCCAGCTGATCCTGGGGCAGTGGCAGCAGGTGGGGCAGTCGCAGTAGCTGTGGCAGCAGCAGTGGCATCAACAGCGGAAGCAAACAACTATGGACCCGTAGTGGTTGTGTCGCCTCTCCACACTGGTTTGCATATGCAGCCCATGGTGGCAAAGGTGGTGAACAACCCTAGACTTGAGGCAGGGTGTGGTGCTGAGCAACCCCAGAAAGACTCCCTGGGCTGGCTTTGAACCTGAATACACAGATCTGAGCCTCCTGAGTAGCTAGGATTAAAGGTATCATACCAATAGGGTCTTCCTCTTGCAACCCCCATAACGTTTTCTAAAATAGATAATTTCTTAGTTCATACATGGAATTTAAGCAAATACAAGAGGTTCAACAATACTCTGGATTCTATCTGAGCATAATGGAATCTAACAAGTTCTCAATAACAATGCATGAAGTAGAAAAAAAAACATGGAAATTAAACAGCACTCTGTTGAACAATACATGGATCACAGAAGAAATTAAAGAAGAAATTAAAAAGTTCCTACAATTCAGTGAAAATGAAGATACATCACAAAGAAACCAATGGGATACAGCAAAAGCAGTCCTGAGGGGCAGATTCATTGCTCTCAGTGCACACATAAAAAAACATGGAACAAGTAAATGATCTTTTGATGCAACTAAAACTGCTAGAGAAAAAAGAAAAAATTGAAACAAAAGTTGCTAGATAGTGAACCGAAATAAGAGCTGAAATTAAAGAGACAGAGACTATGAAAATTATAAATAAAATTAATTTTTAAAAGCTGTTTTAAAAAGTCACTAAAACTGAGGGACCACTGGCAAGAGTAACTAACAAAATAAGAGAGGAGACCCAAATCAATAATATCAGAGATACCACAGGAAAAATTACAACAAACATCCAAGACATCAAAACAATCATAAAGAAATAATTCCAGACTCTACTAACAAAGGAAGGAAAACCTAGCAGAGAGGAATGAATTTCTACAGAAATACAAACTACTATCCCTCCTTTCCTTTTCAGCCATTCTTCTCTACCATGTATGGTGGGGGGAGCAGTTCGGTAAATAAACTTCTTTTCATGCCTGAATAGTGTGTAGTGTTCTCTTCATGGGCTACTTAATAAAACCTACCTATTTAATAAAGCTTACAAATTGTTCCATGACTGGGATGAGGTTTTTGAATTGGAAATGCTAGAATTTCCTAAACACCCTTTTTCTGCAAATCAAACTGCCTCGAGACACCACGTGAGACTTTTCACCAATACCATTGCTGGCCTTCACATCCACGTCCACACCACTTCTCTACTCTGGTGAATGAAAATACTGTCCACGGCTCTCTGTTGCTCAATCTCTGCTCAGATGTGGCACCATTCCAGAGAGCTCCTACAATCTTTAGCAGAAAGGATAGTCATCTCTGAAGTGGAGAATGCCTGGTTTGGGGGGCTTAACCATTTCTCTCTATAGGGGTCTGGAGCAAGCCGGAACACCACTTCTTCCTGGTCAGCTCTCCTTCACTCACCAAACTGACTCTCTAATGCATTTAATGGGGTCCTGTGAGTCATGTCTGAGCCGTGAAACCCCATTGACATGCCTCTTGTGCTCCCTGGATTTCCAGATGACCTAATATTTTTGCTGTTCTCAGATTTAGACAATTTATGCCTCTGCAATGGTACATGGTCAGAAGTCTCTTTACTATCAGGCTGTCTTTGCTCTCTGCTATTCATGTCCAACTTTCTATATCTCTACAACTTTTTGGATTGTGCCCGGAAGAGTGAAACATGGACTGGTTCCTGGGGAATCCCTATAGGTTCCCTCAAAAAGGCTAGCCAAACTAGGCTTGATTTTTTGTTCAGGCTTTCTTTGCATTTTTTCAGAAATTCGCCATCTTGAGTTCACCACCTTGGTCACATGGTGGGTGAAGGGTTTGGCCCCATCCAACCCGTACACTTCCACGAAGCTTGTAACTACTCCATCCATCTATTCTAATATGCATTGCTAACAAGTTGCTCTTTTCACAGACCTTGGTAACTGAGGCCCAATCATCTGATGTGCTTTGTTAGCAAAGATGTCTAAATATTGTTGTCAAAAATTTTAAGTTTTGAGTTTTGCCTTTTTTGTTTTGTGTTGTGTAGTCTAGTACTATGTGATTCTAACATATTGGGCATATCTGTGCTAAGATTCTCACATCTAACGAGTTTTGTCATTGCAGAATATTTGGTCAATTCTTGATAAGCACCAGGTAAGCTCTACTTATTCTATTTGATCTCTTTGTTGCTTTAATTGGAAATAACAAAGAGCTTTTGTGGAAAAGATTGCAGTGCAAGCCAGTCTGGGCTGAAAAATCCCTCAAACTCCATCTGCCAACTAACCTGCAAAGAGCCAGGCTGGAAACATGGCTCGAGCCTCTTATCTCTAACCAGCAAACAGTACACGTGGTACCATCATTCAAAGTGGTAGAGTGCTAGCCTTGAGCAGAAGTGGTCAGGGACAATGCTCAGGCCTTGAGTTCAAGCCTCCTTGAATACAAACTGGGACTAACCATCCCAGCAACAAGCACATAGACTCAACCAGTCTGGGGAACAAAGGAGCATGAGGAAGAGTAAGAGGAGATGATATCACATCATCCTCTTTGTGCCTGCCCTATCAAAATTAGCAAGAGCTGGTAGGTCAATAGAAGTAAGAAGACTGCCCATCTAATGTCCATACCTGTCTACCTTTCAAGTGGACAGGAATTCATATTCTTGCCCTTGTTAATTGCCTTCTTCTCTATCTAGTCTCCATGTGTCAGAAGAAGGTAGGGACATTTCTACCAACATTTTCAGCCCCAAGCCCTTCCTCCTGCCATCTATTTGCTCTCTAGTACTTTTTTTCAGTCCCACAATGAGTCATGAGACTTCTCCAGACTTTGTCCAAGAGACCTGCCTCTTCCAGACTTTATCTAAGGACTCAATGCCCAAGTGACAGCTGTTGCCTTCTGCCTTCTCCCAGATGGGACCACATATCAGCCTTTTACCCTTACCGTCAATGCTTGCAAACAGGAAGTAGCCAGAGAGAATCTTCACCTTTTTCCATAATTATCAAATGGCTGGAATGTAAGTTCTGAACAGGGACACCTCCCTCCCTCTTGGCTAAGTTCCCACCCAATATCTATTACATAGGTAACTGGCAGACCTGGAAGCAATTACCTTCTCCTGCTAGGTCACATCCTAGGCCACCTCTGGTCACATGCCTCCCATCTGAGCTTCGGAGGGTTCCAGACCCTGAGGTCACATCCGGATCCATTGTGGCCACAATTTTCCAGCACCTGGCCACACCTCTTCCTGTCCCTGGCCTAGATAAGTCCTGGATCAGGGGTGGGTCGACAGCCCTTCCTTTATAGTTATGTTCTCCACCATGCATGGTGGGGGCAGCCTTTTCGTAAATGAACTTCTTTTCCTGCCTGAAAAAATAAAAAGAAATACAAATGGCCCAAACGGAACCAAGAAAAAATAAATCAATTACAAATGTCAATAACCTACAATGAGATAGAAGAAGTAATAAGAAATCTTCCAACAGGAAAAGCCCAGGACCTTATGGATTACTACAGAATTCTATAAGGCCTTTAAAGAGGAGCTAATACCCATACTCCTCAACCTCTTCAGAGAAATATAAACAGAGGAAGAAATCCCAAACTCATTCTATGAAGCCAATATCACATTCATCCCCAAACCAGGCAAAGACCGAACAAAAAAAGAACTACACACCAATCTCTTTGATTAAGACAGATGCAAAGCTCCTCAATAAAATTGCAGCCAAAAGAATCCAGAAACATATAAAAAAATCATACATTATGACCAAGTAGGCTTCATCCCAGTGATGCAGGGATGATTTAACATATGTAAGTCAATAAATGTAATCCATCACATCAACAGATCCAAGGTCAAGAACCACATGATTATCTCCATTGATTTGAAAAAGGATTTTGATAAAATTCAGCACTCATTTATGTTAAAAGCTCTGGAAAAATAGGAATAAAAGGAACATTCATAAGACAATAAAAGCGTTACATGGCAGATCAAAAGCAAATATTATGCTTAATAGGGAAAAACTACAATCAATTCCCTTAAAAACAGGAACAAGGCAAGGATGCCCACTCTCTCCACTCTTCTTCAATATAGTTCTGGAAATTTTAGCCAAAGCAATAATTCAAGAAAAATACATTGAAGGGATGCACATAGGAGAGGAAGAATATAAACTCTCTCTTTTTGCAGATGGTATTATTTTTATAAATTAACGATCCCTAAAGCTCCATCCCCAAACACTTAGAGCTTATAAACCCAATTGGCAAATACCAGGATACAAAATTAACCCACAAAAATCAGTCGGCTTTCTGTAAACCAACAAAGTACAAATAGAAATGGATATCAAGGAAACAACCTCATTCACAATAACCTCAAAAAAAAAGTATTAAGGAAGTAACCTAATCAAAGATGTAAAGGGTCTATATCAGGAAAATTATAAAAGCCTTAAAAAAGGAATCTTAGAGGATACCAGGAAATGGAAAGACTTCTCATGTTCCTGGATAGGCAGAATTAATACGGAGAAAATGGCCATACTGCCAAAATTAATAAACACATTCAATGCAATTCCCATTAAAATTCCAATGACTTACTTTACTGAAATAGAGAAAATATTCCAAAAGTTCATATGAAACAACAAAAGACCTAGCATAGCCAAAACAATTATAGGCAAAAGAAAGGATGCAGGAGGGATCATGATACAGGACTTTAAGCTCTATTATAGAGTCATAATAACAAAAACTTTAGACCATGTTAAGATAATTTGCCTTGTCAAGGTTAAAATGTGTTTGTGACTTTAACTAAGTACCACAATTCCACAATATTGTGAAATATGTGAAATATATGTAATCACCTATCTCAATGTTAACAAAAAACTGTGAGAAGGGAAGGGTTATGAGGGATGGGTGACAATGTTGTAAGACACCTTATATTCATGTACTGTTTTGTAGAATAGGAACTTCTTTCTACAACTTTTTAAAAATAATAACAATACAAAGTATTTAAAAAATAAACAGGATGGCAACAGATAAGTTCAAATATAAAATAAGAAATAAAATACAATTGGAAGGCAAATTGGGGAGAGTAATGTAGGTTATTCTATAGCAAGTTTCCTTCAGCAATAAATCCAAAAGCTAGACCTCAAGTAAGTGAAGTAAACTAAGAAATGGAGATACAAAAAAAAAAAAAAACCACCCACTCTTTCTTGCCTGGACAGGTGGTGTGGGTAAAAATTTATCATGCTCCTGAGTTAGAACCAAAGTGGCAAGGACCATACTTGGTGGTGCTAGGACCAATATACAGAGAAGGCTGCAAGAAGAACTGTTCAGAGACACTCAGATGATCCCTTAAGGATAAGACTTACTAAGTGTTAATTACTGCTAACTAGTTTCTATAATTTACTTGTTTTCTATTAAATTTACATTTTAAGCCTGTTCATTGGGTGGAGAGAAGGGAATTTTTAGGATTTGGTAAGAAGGAATCAAGGATTTGATTGGACATGAAAACCAATGGGTGGTGTATAAAGCAGTGGGCCCTAATAATCAGCAGGGCCTACTAATCAATGTGGCCCCATGTCCTGGCCCCCTGGAGTGCATGGGACATACTACCAAAGGGCCAGAGTATGTTGTTGGAAGGGGTAGGATGTCATCCTCACATGATTAGCTGTGAAAAAGTGATCGGGGAATGGGCAGTTTGTGAAGAGATGGTTGAAAACTGTTAGGCAGGAGACCCACTGGCGTGATGGAGGGGTTCAACCTATGTATACGCTGCATGGTCAGAGAAATGGAATTGGAGAAAATCAAGGGAAGAAAGTGGTGAGACAGTAGGGGGGAAAGACTTGGGAGAAGAGGAATTTGAGGGAGAGTAGGAAGGAAAGGATGCCAATTGGCCACCAGGCCAGAGAAGTGTAGGCCTGTGGATAGTGGAGAGGCCTAAAGAAAAAAAGGAAGTGATGCAAGGGAAAAAGGGAAATGAAGGAATGTCTATAAAGGAGAAGGGAGTAAGGGAAAAGGACAAAGCCTTACCTATTGAAGTTTGGAGCTTTGGAGATGATAATTTGGGGAGTTGGTGCTTTGCAGAGCAATTAACGATGTTTGACTGCCCATTGGAGGTCTGAGATTTGATGTTTAGGGCTGGCTTGTCACTGAGTGTACAGCCCAGGACAAGGTAAATGAAGGTCCATTTTGAGTGTAAATGAAGTTATTTTCAATGTGCCTCATTGGATTGTCTTGTGTTTTATGCATCATAAGTATACTAGTTCACGTTAGTAGTCTCAAAGGTCATGAAATTTGTAAAATCTTATGAAGTCATAATCGGTTTGCAAATCCAAATGGGACAGTGATGGCAATATAATGTCACAATATCAAGTCATAATAATATTTTGATGTAATAATTAGTTGGTGATTCAATAATGTTGATGAGTTCACAATAGGTTTATGATGTCACAATTGGGTTGTTGATGTCACAATGGCATGCTGGACTTCAATTTTCATTAACTCCCAATGAGAATATGAATTCAGAATGAGATTGTGAGATCTACAAAGTCATGCATTGGCCAAATGTGATGAACTCCCAACAGTTATGCGATATCACAATGTAACACAATGCTCATGATATCTGACAGTGATGACACAATTTTCATGATAGAGTGCATTTCTAATATCACACATCATACCTGAAATATGAAGTCAAAAACATTATGAGATCACAAAGGCCTATGTATCAAAAGGGCATCGTGTCAAAGTTATGAGGAAAGGACTGGTTAATGATGTCACACTGGTGATCCTGCCTCCAAGGGTTTGTAATATTACAATGGTATAACTGATCTTAATTGTTAGACCACAATGATGATATGGGTAAACAAATGAACTTTGATGTCACAAAGGCCAAATGCTTTTTCAAAGGTGCTAAGAGCTCATAACCGATTGAAATGCCACAATGTGATTGTGATGTCACAATGGCAATGTGATGCTGCAATAGGTTTGTGATATCACTTTGGTAATGAGGTCTCCCATGGAATAGTGATGTCACTACTAGTTTGTAATATTACAATCACATGTCTGATTTCAATTGCTACTAGTTTACAATGAGGACAAGAGTTCAAGGAAGAAGCTAGAAGTCCTAAAACCCATGAATTTTCTAACATGTGATGTCATAATAGGTTTGTGAAAACAGAATGGCACAGTGATATCGCAATGTCAATGTGATGTCACAATATCATGTCATAATAATGTGTTAAGGGAGTTCAGAAGAAGATTGCTGAGGAGAGGTTGGATTCAAAACAAGTGCTCGCATAGAAAGCAGTTTTATTGTTCCTGTGAACAGTCCTAGGCTAGACAATCACACCCAAGTGTGCCATCACCGTACAAAAAGTATGGTCAGAGAGGGAAAATCCAGGCAAGTAAATAGATCTGAGCACTTGCCAGTAGCCATGGCTGAACGGGCTGGGGTGGCAGTGGCGGCGGCCATAGACACCATACCTACAACAGAGAGTCCAGGACAAAGGGGCCAGACACAGTAGACTTGCAGATTCTTCTCAACACCAGCAAGAACTGAGAAGGAGCAGATATCTTCATCCTGCAGATTTCAGACCAGAGAGGGTCCAGGAACCAAGAATCCAGCGTGAGTAGAACCCTGACTTCCTGACTCCTTCTCAGGGAGCAGATGTGGGAAGGCCGCCCCTCCCCTCACCACCACCAGAGGTCTCCATCTTTGATACTGACAAAGGCCCAGTTGAGCAGATAGCTTCAGTTCAGGCCTTGGAAAAAAAACAAAAGAGTCATTTTGCAGGTCACAGGATCTAGAAGTGACCTGCCAGACTCAGTTCCAACAGGGGAAACTCACTCTGCCCAGGCAGAGTAAAATTTGCCCTCGGAGAAGAGACTTTCTTCACCGGGTAAACAGAGCCAGAGGCTGCCCCACCCTACAGAAGCCTAGACAACAATTGAAATTAAGTAAACATAAACCCTGAGAATTGCTCCAAGCTGGGCTCTGTGAGTGTCTCAGGAGGTAGCCCTTCAGGGAAAAGCTACTGTTTGCTGAAAGGCTTCAACCTTACCCAGAACCTAGCCTCATCACAGCATCTCCAAACTAGAGGAAACAGCCATCTCCCACTTTTGTGATACTCAAAGATCTCCCACGCACTGAACTAGCATGGGAGGAGGATCACAAAATCCTGCCTAACACAGGGCATTTTCTGCCTGACTAAACTGATTTAAGAAACCAATCAAGTCATAGGAAAACCAAACACCACAAGCAGACCAGAGACTCCACCAAGACACTGGTTATAGATACAGGGGAGATAGAGGCTCTTCCCATTCCCCCTCCAAAAAAAAAAACACCAAAACAAAGAACTCTTTTTTTTTTAATTTTTTTTTAATTTTTATTTTTTAAGTGTTTTCTCTTGATCTTTATTTTCTCATAATTTTTATTTTTGGTGTATATGTGTGTGTGTGTGTGTGTGTGTTTGTGTGTGTGTGTGTCCGTGTTTAATCTCTTTGACTTTTTGGTCCTTTTTTTATTGTTTTCATTTTTTCTCTCTTTCTTTATTTTTTGCATGACTTAATTGCTGTTCTGTTCAACTCCAGATACATACGTATCATCAATTGTTAGACCTTCTCCCCCATTATGTACATAGTTAAGCCAGAAATTTATTACTCAGTTCACAACCTCTTAGCCTTAACTTCTTTCATAGAAGTATTATCTCTTTATACCTACATAATTTTCAAGTAACTAATTTTAAAAATTTTATTTTATTTTTTTTTAATTTAAATTTAATTTTATTTGTGAACATACTGTACAGAGGAGTTACAGTTACATGGGCAGGATAATGCGTACATTTCTTACCAAGCATTGCATCCTCCTCCTTTGTTTACCCTTCACATCCCTTCCCAGCCTCCCCCATCCCCCCCTAATCCCAATCCTTCTCCTTCCCCCCCTTCCCCCCCCCTTCCCCCCCCCCCCTGCAACAACGTTGTAAAGCTCGTTTTGGACATGACAACTTGTACTTCTCATTGTTGCAACAGGTCCACCTGTATCCTTAAACAACTCCTCTCATTCTATCCTTTTCTTCTCTCAATATCATTTATGTAAACTTACATAATTTTAAGTGTTTCATTTCTTAAATTTAAATTTTAGTTTTTCCATTTTTTTCTTTTTTTTTAAAATTTCTCTCCTATGATTCTGTCCAATCCGTTACCCTCTCAGAGATTAGGAATTGGTTACATTTACTCTCATTTTACCTCTCCACATCCCTCTAGTCCTATTTTTCCCCACATTTCTCCCTGAAGCTATTAATTTCTGGTTTGCCAAATCCTTCTTCGTTATTCTTAACCCATTAATCCATGGTTGTTTGCTCTAGAATAGATTGTATCTGTTGAACTAGATTGTATCTGCAGCCATTCTGGTTGTGCAACTGAAGGACTTTGGTTGATGCTTACCTTAAAATAGTGTTCTAGCACAAAATTGCTGTTACTTTCATACCAAGTGAGCAGAACAAGCTGGAAAACACAAGAAAAATGGTAATGATAATAATATGAATATGAATAATATGATATGAATATAATAATGATAATAAAAATGATAATAATAATAATAAATAGTTCCCCCAAAAGCTCTACAAACACTACTGGTAAACATGGTGAATGTAATGATTGAAAATTTGCAAAGGTCTCAGTGTGAGCGTGATAGGGACCAAGAGGAGGCAATCCAAATAGTAGTACAGGAATCTTGTGAGCATTAGGAAGCTACTTAAAGATTAATACAGGAATTGCATAAGCAGGCTGAGAACAGTCATAGAGAATTACAGGAATTGCTTTAATGTGAGGAAACTGATCAAAGAGTAAAACAGGAATTGCGAGATTGTGATCAGAATAGACAGAAATAAATAGAGGCATTCAAAAAATCCATAAAGAGAAAAGAGACAGCTGAAACAATTCAGGGAGACCAAAAAGGGAATGTAGAATAGAACCTGCCAGAAGGAATGGGAGTCCAAAGAAACCATAACCAATCAGCTAAGTGATCTGAGAATAAACACTGAACACCAAATTAAGGAAGTAAAGCTCATACAAGATCTAAACCAAAGCTCCAACAAAGAATTTGAAGCCATCAAAGCCGACCAAGTAGAAGGAAAAGAAATTAAAAACAAATAGAAAGTCTTGACAGTAGGTTAGACCAGGCAGAAGATCAAATCTCGGGGATTGAAGACAGCCTAGATATTATAGAGAAATAACATACAAATATCCAAGATAAATCCAAGATATATGATAGAACTATTCTATATTTGGAAGACACCATCAGAAGGCCTAATCTGAGGATAATGGATAGAGGAGCACCTAGAGACAGAAGTTAATGGTCTAGGAAATTTATTTAACAGAATCCTAGCAGAGAACATGCAAAAAGATAGGCCTATGGCCTATTCAGATTAAAGAAGCTTTCAGAACCCCAAATAGACTAGAACAGAACAGGACATGTCACCCTTACATTATAATCCCCACAGAATTAATTCAGACCAAGGAAAGGATCCTTAAAGCAGTCAGTGAGAAAAGACCAATCACCTATACAGGGAAAACAATTAGAATCACCTCAGATTTCTCAGCAGAGATGATTAAAGCAAGAAGAGCCTGGAATGATGTATGCCATGCCCTAAAGAAAAACCACAACAAAGAATAGTGTACCCAGTTAAACTCTCCTTCATAACTGAAGGTCAAATAAAAATTGTCCATAGCAAAGAAAAATTGAAACAATATATATCCACAAATCCAGAGCTACAAAGGTACTTAAAGATATCTTACACATAGAAAGCCAGAGCTACAAAAGTACTTAAAGATATCTTACACATAGAAAACAAACAAGATAAAGGCCAAGAAACGGCCTGGCAGAAATGGACATTCCGAAGCTCAACCAAGATGATTTAAATCAAATTAACATGCCCATATCAAGCATAGAAATGGAAACAGCAATAAGAGACCTCACATCTAAGAAAAGTCCAGGACCAGACGGATTTACAGTGGAATTCTACAAGGCATTCAAAGCAGGGCTCACACCAATCCTCCTCCAACTATTCAAAAAAAATGAAAGAGTAAGTTCACTACCAAATTCATTCTATGATGCCAACATAACGGTTATCCCAAACCAGGCAGGGACTCATCAAAGAAAGAGAACTATAGACCCATTTCTTTGATGACCATTGATGCAAATCTTCTCAACAAAATTTTGGCCAATCAACTTCAACAATTCATCCAAAAAATCATACACCACGATCAAACAGGATGCAAAGCTGGTTCAATATATGAAAATCAGTAAAATAATTCATCACGTCAACAAGAGCAATGATGAGAACCACATGGATATATCAATAGATGCAGAAAAATAATTTCGCAAGATCCAACACTCCTTTATGATGAAGACTCTGGAAAATCTATGAACCCAGAGAACATACCTCAATACAATAAAGGCTGTATATGACAAACCTACATCCAGCATTATAATTAATGGTGAAAAATGGAAGCCAATTCCTCTTAAATCAGGAACGAGACAAGGATGTCCACTCTCCCCACTTCTCCTCAATTTAGTATTAGAATGTCTACCTACAGTAATAAGACAAGATGCAAACATAAAAGGGATCCAAATACAGAAAGATGATGTAAACCTCTCCCTCTTTGCAGATGACATGGTTCTGTATTTAAAGAACCCCAGAGACTCCACTCCCAAATTACTCATGCTGATTCAAAACTTTGGCAAATAAGCATAGTATAAAATTAACTCTCAAAAATCAATGGCTTTTCTGCATGCCAACAACGAGAAGTGTGGCTGAAATAAGGAAAGCAACTGGATTCATAATAGCCCCACAAAAAATAAAATACCTAGGAATTAACTTATTCAAAGAAGTGAAGGACCTTTATGATGAAAACTTTAAAAGCCTGAAAAAGACAGTCAAAACGGAACTTAAAAAGTGGAAAAACCTCCCATGCTCCTGGATTGGAAGGAAAAACATCGTGCTAATTGCAATACTTCCCAAGGCTACCTACCAATTCAATGTGAAACCTATCAATATTCCAAACTCATTCTTCAAGAAAACAGAAGAGGCAATCCAAAAATTCATATGGAACAATAGAAGACCCCGAATAGCAAAAATGATCCTTAACAGAAAGAACAGTGCTGGAGGAATATCACTACCAAATTCCAAACTCTACTACAAACCCATAGTAATCAAAACAGCTTGGTACTGGCACAAGAACAGACCTCAGGACCAATGAAATAGAATTAAAAACCCAGAAATGAACCTACAGACCTATAGCCACCTAATCTTCAATAAGGGAACTAAAAAAAAACAGAATGGAAGAAAGACAGCCTGTTCAGTAAATGGTGCTGGCAAAATTGGTTAATCACTTGTAGAAAACTAAAGCTAGATCCTCATATATCACTCTGCACCAGAATCAACTACAAATGGATCAAAGACGTCGAATCAAAGCAGACACCCTGAAAACATTACAGGATGGAATATGAGAAACCCTAGGTCTCCTTGGCACAGGCCGAAATTTTCTTAATAGAGATCCAGAAACACGAAAAATCAAAGAAAGGTTCGACAAAAGGGATTTCATGAAATTGCATAGCTTCTGCCTGGCAAAGGACAAAGCTAGCAAGATCAATAGAAAGCCCACAGATTCGGAGAGGATCTTCAGCAGCCATATAACAAACAAGGGTCTTATATCTAAAATATACCTGGAACTCAAAAAATTATATCCCCCAACAACAAACCGCCAAAGAAACAACTGCCCAATAAATAAGTGGGCTAAAGACTTACAGGGAAACTTCTCTGAAGAGGAAATAATGATAGTGAATAGACACACGAAGAAATGCTCAAACTCCCTAGCCATAAAAAAAATGCAGATCAAAACAGCATTGAGATACCACCTCACCCTAGTTAGAATGGCTATAATCAAGAACTCTAATAACAACAGAAGCTGGTGGGGATATTGGTGGGACTGTATACTTTTTCAACCACTTTGGAAAGCAATATGGAGCTTCCATAGAGCTCCCCGATGACCCAACACTCCCACTTTTGGGCATTTAACCAAATGATTACAAATAATACCATACTAAAGCTACCAACACAACTATGTTTATTGCAGCATTATTTACCATAGCTAAGATACGGTACCTACCCAGATGCCCCTCAGTAGATGAATGGATCAAGAAAATGTGGTTTATATACACAATGGAATTCTATGCGTCAATGGGAAAGACTGACATTGCCCCATTTGTTAGGAAATGGAAAGCCTTGGAAAAAATTATATTAAGTGAAGTAATCTAGGCCCAAAGAAACATAAGTGCCATGGTTTCCCTTATTTGCAATAACTAGTATATGTCTGAGACGAACAGAAACTGTCAGACAAGTTGATGTTAGGAGAAGTGAACCCTAAGATAAGGACTCAAATTGTTTTCCGTTCTTGCTATTGTTTCTGCCATATTTATGACATGATTTATTTGTTGATTTTTATGTCCCTCCCCCACGGTATAACCCCTGTTTTCACTGTATTTGATGTTGGCATAATTTGGGGATGGCAAGGGGAAAACAAATTATTATACAGGTGGACTAATTACCACAATGACATGTATAAGACATTATGTTGAAAATGAACTTAAAACTTTGGTGTGGAGGGGGTGGTGTGGTGGTAGAAGGGGAGATATTAAGGGATGGGAAGGGGAAACAATGGAGGAGGCAAAATTGCTTGAAAAGAAATGTACTCATTACCTTGTTCATGTAATTGTAAACCCTCTGTATTTTCACAATAAAAAATCATACTAATAAAGTGAAATTAATGTCAATCTTGTTTTGTCGGTCGTAAGGCTCTAACTCTGGGCCTGGGCACTGTCCCTCCTCTCTTCGGCTGAAGCATACCACTGTATCTCTTCAGCTACAGTGCCGTTTCTAGTTGTCAAGAGATATATTGGAGATAAGAGTCTCACAGGCTTTTCTGCCCAAGCTGACTTTGAACCAGTATCCTCAGATCTCAGACTTTTGGTAGCTAAGATTACAGGCATGAGCCAACAAATTCCAGATCTAAGACAATTTTTAAAAAGTAAGCTTATTGAAACTTCTTGCTTTTTCCAATAAACAATCTTACTTTTTCAGCATTAGTTTATATCTATGATTTATTTTTAGATGAAACTGTGAATTTTTTAATCTTTACTATTACTCAGTATCTCACAAAAATCCAGTTATTGACTTTCCCCAACGTCTATTATTACATACTAAATTACTTACTATTATTATTACACTCTATATTACATATAATGTGAAGTGAAAATAGTTTGGATCATTTCAGATAAATTAGTAGCTGCTATTTTAGCATTATAAATTCACACCTGTGATTTTAAACGAAGGAAAGAAGATTTTCGAGTTAAAATGAAGTATGAATGTGTAGTGTGTCCCAATTGAAACAAAAAAATCTGAATTCATACAGACAAAATTATTTTCTTGCCACTTATGACTTTGCAGTAATAATATTGGAAATAGTGAGGCAAGAAGAGGAAGAATTCAATCACTTTTTTTTTGTCAGTCGTGAGGCTTGAATTCTGGACTAGAGCCCTGTCCCTGTGCTCTTCAGCTCAAGCCAAGAGCTCTACCGCTTGAACCCCAGCTCTACTTCTGGTTTTCTAGTGGTTTATTGGAGATAAGAGTCTCACAGATTTTCCTGCCAAGGCTGGCTTTGAACCGTGATCCTCAGATCTCCGTGATCTTCCTGAGTAGCTAGGATTACAGGCGAGAGCCACCGGTGCCCGGCAAGGAGGAAGAATTCAAATCATGTCAAACAATGTCTCTGTATGAAGACCTGCCTATTCCCAATTGTCACAAAATTTCAAGTGTCTATCTTAGAATTCTATTTGGAAAAGTTCTAAATCATTGATTCTTTTTGTACTTTCTGTTATAGGAAACAAAATATAGACACAAAACAATTGAAATAAAATGCACACATACGTTGAAGTCACAATTGGAAAACAAACTAACAAAGTAGAACTCGCCCAGGAACAAAAGCATGTTGTGCCCAGTTTATTTTTTTTTAAGCACAAAAACCTCAAATACATGTTAACTTGGCATAGAGCCTTAAAGATAACTGTGTCTCAGAAATACGGTTGTGTTAATTTGTAATTAAATTCATCTAGATGAACTTAATATAGCAAAACCCTTGAATGGATCAAATTGTTTAAAACAATTGTGACTGTATGCGGAGTGAGATCTGCAAATATTTAAAAGAATCAAATAAAATCATGACATACTTAAAAAATTCAGAAATGTAATTAATTACTCCAATAATATCCATATTGAGAACTAATTCCTACTGATTTAACAAGAAAAAATATGTAAATAGTCGAATCTGAGCATTGTACATGAGTGTACATAATTTTAAACTACTCCAAATTACACTTTGTAGAAGACTGAATGTGGCTTATCTAAAGGAAAACATCAATGCATGATATGAATGAAATTAAAAATCTCATGAAAAAAGAGAAGTGGTTTCTGGAAAATAATAGTTTAATAAATGGTGGTCAAAATCTTTCTAGTACTGACAAAATTGCATATCTATTTATTTAGATCGAAAAAAGACCCCAAGTTACTCGTGCAGATTTGAAACTTTGGCAAAGTATCAGTATACATCTGTAACATTATTATGGGTGTTGACTCTAGCAAGGAATTCATTTCCTCTTCGATCTGACAAATGAATATATGAAAGAACTTCTCCAACTAAATATCAAGACTTAACTAAACATATAACCAGAAAAATCATCATGTAAGCCGTATTGCAACTGGGGTAAAAGAAAAATCAGTCATACTGATTCTGTGTTTATTGTAAATGTTGATTTTTTTCATTAATTATTTCCTTTAGCTTCCTTTGTGTTACATGATGTATATATTAGTAACTAATTTTGGATGCCTCATTAAATTTTGTTCTGAGTATAATGTCTCACTTCAGTTCCTATCCAATGAAATGATGTTGATTACAAAAAATTCTAATAACCACTGTTTATAATACACAAAATCTCATAAGCATGACACCAGTAAGCATTGGTTAACATTTTGATATCATGGTCTCATGACTGATGAGGCCTATCTGCATGAGTATCATTGTACCTAGATTCCTCAGCCTGAATTTTGCTACTGTTAAAAATATTTATATCTTTATTTGTCATTGATCAAAGATTTAATCTGAGTATAAAGCCTAAGGAAAATGATAAAGTAAGAATTTAGCTTTTCTGGATATAAAGTAAACAAAATTCAGCATAGAGTAACTCACTGGTTTGAAGTCAACCAATTTCTCCAAAATATTGTAAGCATTTCCTTATAATGTGTATTGTTCTCAAGAAGGGAATGGGTAATATGAGAAGAGGACTAACCAATATTGTCTTCAAATATACATAATTTGGATTACCCTCTACATTTGGATATAAGCATTTCTGATAAAAACTGTTTGAATAATTGATTATCAGGTCAGGTATAATATATCCTAGTTTCATATACCAAACTACATTCAGAAAATGGTTTATACCAATTTACTAAAGAAAGTCCTGGCAGAAAAATGGCATCTCTTCACTATGTGATGCCCAATTCTTAGGTATTTCATTATGCCTCCATTTAATGAATGCAATTGTTTAAATGATTCATGAAGTATTAATTAAAATTGATCAGTGTCTTACAATATAATTATGTATAATTTTATCCTAGATTCATTCAAGAACGGCCCATTCAATCATGACATACATCACATTCCACTGGTATTCATATGGATAGGAAGGAGTTCTTAGGATCTTCTGCCATTTGGAGATGGCAGGACCAGGATTTGAACTATAGGCTCCAGATCCCACCAACTAAACCTTAGGATAGGGAACTCACCTGTCTGTCCAAGAACATCAGCAAGACCAGTGATTAGGCAGTTACCAGTGGCTCTCAGCAGTCCTCCTTGATACTTACAAGGCTGTGATAGGAGGATCATAGTCAAAGTCACCCTAGGCAGGAAAGTCCTTGAGATCCCTGTACACCTTCAGTGCCAACAAAGCCAGAAGTAGAGCCATATGGCTACAGCGGTAGAGGGCTAGCCTTAAGCAAAACCAGCTCATGGACTGTGCCCAGATCCTGAGTTCAAGGTTAGGGACTGGCAACAAACAGACATACACAACAATATGTGCAGCCATCCAGCTAAAGCAGGTCACCCTCTTGTCCCCAACTGGATTGGACAAAGTTCCCTGGAAAAGGGGCTGGGGGAGCTGCTGTCATCTTGAATCCACCCATGCTTCCTGCATCACAGGATTCTGGCCACACTCCCATTCTTTCATGCTTCTTTCTGACCAGTGGGATAAAAGAATGGTGGCCACACTCACATTCCATGATGCCCAGCACCAGGATTCCCTTTGGTGGTTGACACTACCACCAGCAGTTGAGGAAGGTAGAGGTGGCTGAGTGGTGAGCAGGAGACTCGAAGAGACTTTGGAGTAGAATAGGAAATTGACTTCCTAATCAGTGAGTGGGAGAATAGAGGATTTCGCAGAGCCTGGTAACATGGCCAGGCAATCTTTTCCATCCCAGTGCTCATATGTCTGAAATAACAGGACTCCGTGAAAGAGCTACAGGCAAGAAACTACTTCCAGAACACCAGCAAAGGAATCCTCCCATCATACCTGCAACATTCAAGAACACAAAGAACACAGAAAAGGGAGGGATCCCCAAGACAAACACCACTGAGGAGTGTGATTCAACAGAGGGTCTGGCCAAAGGTGATGCAGACCGTGGGCCTCCCCTGCTTTTGGACACAATCACAGGCACCAGGGGCTAGAGTATCAAGGGTCCTGATAACATCAAGGATCTGCAGATGTGGTAGTGACACATGGTGCTCACCCTGGACTGCAGCAAAGAAGAAACTAGGCATTCAGTGCCAAGATTCCACCACTGAAGCAGGAGAAGACAGACCTGCAGGATCGACTAGAGAAACAGAGGGAGAAGATGACCCAGTTACATGAAGCACCACAAACGGAGATAGAGATCCACAAGTCACCCATACAGAGGTTGGTTTCAGCAGAAAGAGATTTACAATCTGCACCAGCCCAAGTGGAGCAGGTGGCCAATGACAGATAACTGGAGCATGAAGCTATTACCAGCCACCTGCAGGCTGCAGAGCGGTGTGTGTGGCAGAGCTGCATATGGTGGCTTCTGTGGTCACTGCTGCACAGAAGGAGACTGAAATGTTCTTTGAACGACTGAATGATGTGACCCTTCACCTTGAGGAAAAGACCACAAGCTTCGATGACCTGCAGCAAGTGAACAGAGTTGTAGGAGAAGCTGGAAGTGCTCTGGACAGAGAACAGCACCAGAAGAACATAATCTGCAAGTTCCAACTAGTGCTGGTGGGGCATGAGTTATTGAAGAGACTACTGGACAACCTGAGCTGGATGGTGACCTCAGCAATTCTGGTGAGAGACACGTTCACAGAGGACCTGAGCATTGAGAGGTCCGCATGTAAAGAGGAGACTCAGTGGCTGAACGAGCAGGTGAACCAACTGACAGAGGAGAAGGAGAGAAGGGCGAGGCAGGTGCTGGAGAATGAGCTGGGGGAACTGAGAAAGAAGATGACAGAGCCATGGCGCCCCGCAGGACCATCTCAGGTGGAGCCGCAGTTTTGTTGCAGGCCTAGGCCGACTGCACAGAGAAGGAGTTGAAAAAACTGGAGTAACAATTTCACATCCAGGTCCAGGAAAACCAGAAGCTCTGTCTCCAGAACACAGAGCAGCAGTAGCAACTGCAGAGACTGGAGGATAAGGCCAAGGATCTGCAGGAGATACACTAGACCCCACAAGGCACATGTGTGTGTGTGTGACCCATAGCCAGAGGAAGAGCTGGCCCTGCTGTGGAACACTCTCCACAAGGCAAGCGGTGAGAAGGAAGAGCTCACCAACATCTTGGACTCAGAGCAACCGGTGAAAAAAGAACTGTGAGGACACCTAGACCATTCAGAGGAGAAGATAGAGGAATGGAAAGAGGTAGCTGAGAGAGGGAGAGAGAAAGAGAGAGAGAGGGAGAAAGAGAGAAAGAGAGGGAGGGAATGGGAGGGAGAAAGAGAAAGAGAGAGAGAGAGAGAGTGCCAAGCATCATGGGAGCTGCAGGAGCAGCAGGAGCAGTCCCTGACCCAGCTGCAGGTGCTCAGAGCCACCTGTGAGCAGCATATTGCCTCCAATGAGTGGCTGAACTCTGAGAAGGAGGCCCTGCAGCATCACCTGCAGAGGCAGACCCAGCTGCTGGAGCTGCTGAAACAAGTGCAGGGCCCGAACAACTGGGGGGGCCAGGTGGTGCTCCCAAAGTGGCAGGACACTCTCAAGTGCCTGGAAGTGACCAGACCATAGGAGGAGCGCCTGCAAGTCCAGCTGAGCTTCCTGGCTTTCTCTGGGGAAGTGGAAAGTGTGAGTCCTGGGGAAGAAAAGGAGAGGAGGTTACTCGCCCCCGACGTGACCGTCCCAGAGGATGGAGACATGCCCCAGACCTAGAGGGACAGTATCTGCGAGCCCTCTCAGAAGCTGAGATCCACAGGGGAAATCTGCTGCAGGAGCAGAGGCCCTGCTGGGGGCATCCAGCCCACTTGCAGCTCAGTACCAGACAGAGCTGCAGCCACAGGCCCCCTGATCTATGAGCTGCCACCACAGCTGGCATGGGGATGGCAAGTGGGACACGTGGGCATCTGAGAAGAAAATCTGCTTCATCCACGACCTGTCTGATGAGGTGGACTTCCAGAGTCCAGTGGATGAGCTCCACCATCAATGTAGCCAGCTGTCGACACACATCTGCACCACCGTGGAGTCCCTCATGGCATGTAAAGAGCAGATTTTTGTCCTGGATAAGCTGTGTCAGGAGAAAGCCGAGCACGTGTGCTGGCTCTCCCAGGAGAAGATGGAGAAGAAGAGAGAGCTTCAGGAGCTGCTGTGGGTCCTCGCAAGTGAAGGCACGGACAGCGGGCTCCAGATGCCAGCACAGGCTGAGCCCCCCTCCCCCACTGCTTCAGACGCCTCAGGCACTAGGGTAGGCGAAATGAGGGAGGAGCAGAAAGGTTTTGAAGAATTGTAACTTCAAGTCAGCTTGGAAACTGCCAGAGGAGAGGTTGGGGTTCCAACCCCATAGATGACTCCCTGATGGAGCACATCCTGCAGCAGATGCCTCACATTCAGAGCCACCTACAGCTTGAGGGCTCAGGCAAGGAGCACTCCCTCCCTTTCTTCTGTAGACTGATGTGGATGATAACTCTCTATGTGACATACTGACTCTCAAAAGCCTCGGCAGCCACCAGAAGTAGGTGGCAGGTGGCCTATTCTCAGGCCTCCATCTGCCACAAGATGGGGATAAACTATGGGCCAGGTAGGGCAGAGGCTGCCAGGAAGCTGCCCAAATTCAAGGGACATCTAATGGCCCATTGGTGGCCAGGGAAGAGGCCCATGTTATGTTTATCACAAAGAATAAATTGTTTTCAAAGGGAAGAAAAGCCTCCAACAAAGATTTGTTCTTACAGTCCTGGGGCTTGAGCTCAGGGCCTGGCCACTGTCACTGAGGTCTTTTTGATTAAGGCTGGTGCTCTACCAGTGGAGCCCCACCTCCCCTTCCAGCTTTTTCTGTGTGGAATGAAACCACTGGTGTCAGGCATGCTAGGCAACCACTCTACCACTGAGCCACATTCTCAGCTAGGATGATTCCTCTGTCCCAAACCCATATGGACATTCCTCAGATAAATAGGAAGTAGGGGCTAGGATGAATATGAATCACAGTCTGGTTCACACAGAAATACTCCCCTGCCCCCTCTTGGACTTAGTTGAAGTTTCTCTTCTACCATTGAGGGATGAGAGAGGGATGGGGAGTCTCGAGAGAGGAGTACCAAGAACAGTAGCCCCCAGACCCCACAGCCTACCTCACACAAGTGGTCCTCTAGATTCCAAACTTAGGTGACTCAATGTGGTTTCTACACTGTCTCCTAATCTCTTCAATGCTCAGGATGAATAAATGTCGGCCCTGGACTCCGCCCACACACAGGGTAGAAGCTCCTAGTCCCAGACCAACTTCCATCTCTGGCTGCCCTGAGTTAGGCCAGACTCACCACTCACTATAATGCTGGTGGCAATGACCTCATGTATAGATTCCAGGAAGATGGTCTGTAGCAAAGAGCAGAAGCAACAGAGTGAGCAGGGCAGAAGGATGTGGTGGGGGTGATTGCTCTGAGATCTTCCTTCTTGGAGCCCTCCTGTCAAGCCAGAGTCATGCTAACCAAAGCATGGCCAAGGTCAGAGTGTGAGATGAGATGGAGGAAGACAGGACTAAAGGAGGTATTGCTTTGTCTTGGAGCACTTGAAAATTCCAATTATATTTGACCCATACCAATCCCAAAGCCAACATGCAATGCCTCTCCTTGTTGTTGTTGGCTGTGAGCACTGTCCCTGAGCTCTTTTTCTCAAGGCTGGAACTCTGCCACTTGAGCCACAGGGACACTTCTTGTTTCCTGATAATTCATCGAGGATAAGAATCTCACACACTTTCCTGCGCTGGCTCGCTTGGCACAATAATCTTCCAGATCTCAGCTTCCGAGTATCTCGGATGACAGGTATGAGCCACCAGTGCCCACCATGTGATGCCTTTTGAAGGCATCTTGCCGAGTCTGTATAAGGAGCCCCAAAGGGCCTGGATAGACCACAACCCAATCAAGGAGCTGGGATGGGGGAAGGCTGACCTTCAAGCCATTCTGTTCCCCAAAATTAAAGATGCCAGGTGGTTTTGTATGCATCCAACACCTAGGCCAACACCCATGAGCCTTAGTGGGGAAAACGTGGAGAATACCTAAAGACTGCACTGTAGAAATCTCTGATTTTGCTTGCATGTGGTGTGTGTGTGTGTGTGTGTGTGTGTGTGTGTGTGTGTGTGTGTGTGTGTGTGTGTGTGAAGTCAGGGCCTAGGCTCTATCCCTGAGTTTTCTTGCTCAATCTAGTGCTCTGCCACTTGAGCCACAACCCCACTTGATTTTTGATGGTTAATTTTATATAAGAGTCTCAAGGACTTTCCTGTCCAGGGTGGCTTCAAAGCTTGATGCGGGCCACACAGCAGTAAGAGTAAACATAACTCACAGGTACAATCCCTATGGTGGGTGACTCCTGCCTCCTCGTGGCTAGACGCAGGACATGCAGCCCCGTGTCATCGTCCTCTAGAATTCAATTGGGGGAGGTGACCAGGGCCAAGCTGACTTTTGCTCACCCTGAGTGCTGATTCCAGAACAGGTATGTTCCACCCTAGGCCAAGAGAGCTCCAGGAGGCCTGGCTCCCAGAGGCACAAGGAAGGGAGAGGTCAGCTCCAGGCCGAGCTAAGAGCCTTTGCCCACGGATACCCAAGTTGGCCTTCTTAATCACCGTAAGAACTGTCAAAGAATAAACCAAACAAAAAACAAAACAAAAAAAATTGGAGCTATACCTCCAAGTGCTAGAGATTTAGCATTGAATCAAAGAGTGCAGGGACAGGGCCCCCAAGCTTTGAGTTCAAGACCCTCAGCTGACCCTCCCCCAGTTTAGCTAAATATGAACTAGTAGGATTTGTCAAGTGTTTCTGAAGAATGGTGATACTGAAGAAAGCATCCTAATTTTAATTGAAGCTGAACTTGTGACATACAGCTATGTGCTGAGTCCTTCACAGGGTCCTGTTTGCTGGGTCCTTCTGACATGGGGGTTTTGTGCTGAGTCCTCAAAAAGTCCTGTTTGCTGAGTCATCCGAAAGGGTGCTATGTTCTGAATCCCTGAGAAGATTGGGCCCTCGTGGTTTTTTCAAAGGGTGCTGTGCGCTGTGTCCATTATACAGCTACTGTATGCTGAGTCCTTCAAAAGATGCGGTGTACTAATTCATCCCAAAAGGTACGGGTACTGCTATGTTCTGAGCCCTTGAGAAGAGATGGATAAGGTGAATTTTTCAAGTGATATGTGCCGAGTCCTTTACACAGTGTGCTCTGTACTGTCCTTCAAATGGTGCTATGTGCTGAGTCCTTCCACAGGGTAGTATGTGCTGAGTCCTTCAAAATTATGCTATATGCTGAGTTTTTCGAAGGGTGCTGTGCACTATTTTACACAGTGTGCTACGTACTCAGCCCTTCAAAGGGGGCTTTGTGTGATCTTAACACAGGGTGCTATGTACTGAGTCCCTGGGAAAGAATGGTAGCATTGAGTTGTTCAAAGCATGCCATGCACTTAGTCCATTACGTTGTGGGCTATGGAATCCCTCCTTCAAAGGGTGCTGTTTGCTGAGTACTTTACACAGGGTACTATATGCTAAGTCCTTCAAAGGGAGCTGTGTGCTGAGTCCTTTACTCAGGGCGCTTTGTGCTGTTTTTTGAAGTGTGCTGTGTGCTGACTCATCTAAAAAGGTACTATGTTCTGAGTCCTTGAGAGGTAGTTATCCCCAACAATCACACACACACAAACACACAGAAACATACACACACAAAAATAAACACAAACAAACATACATACACAAACATACACACAAGGGTCACCGTGTGTGGATTTTGGTTTGTGGGTTGGAGGGTCATGGAAGAGAGTCTCCTCCAGCTGTGGAGCTGAGGGGAGATTTGATACCCAGGGCAGGTACTGGGGTTGGGAGGGAGTGATGAGCTGAGGTGAGGCTATAATTTCCATGGCCTGGAAGCCTTTGGTCCCAGTCAGGGCTTGGCTTGTAGCCAGGGGTGGGGGGCAGGCCTGAGGGGAAGAGGGGGAGGTGGCCAAGAGCAGGAGGGAGTGGGGCCCAAGGCACACTCCCATGGAAGCAGTGGCCAGGGGCACGACTCAGGGGAGGGTGAGGGGGTGGGCATGCCCGGCGGGGGCAACACAGCCCAGGAGAGGAGTGGGAGCAGAGAGAGAGAGCAGAGAGAAGAGAGAGTATACACAAGGGCAAGTGGCTTCATCAGCTGGCGGCCTCGCTGATCATATTGCAGGTTCTGGTGGGTAGCACAGAACACATGGAGCTGGTGCAGCAGGCACATCGCCACGGGCAGCCACGTGAAGGCACGGTGGCCATGGCGGCCCTGAGACTGAGGTCCCGGCAAGGGAGCACAGGAGCAGCTGAGGTGGGGGTGGTGTTCACTGAAGAAGAGGAGCAGAGGCCACATGCAGCCCTGCCATGTGCCCGCAGATGCTCCTGCCCCCTCCCAGCAGCATTGCATTTCAAACATGGCACTTTTGGCTCCTACCAGCTGCGCCTCTCACAGTCGCCCAGAGGAGATGGCAAACCCCTGGCTGGCTTGCAGCCCCGAACTGGTCGCCACCCCTGGTCCTAGGACTCCGGGCCCATGTGCACCTGGAGCCACCTCCTACAGCTTCTCCCATTAGTATACGTGAGTGGTGGATCTGAGGGCCCACAGCCTGGAAACGCTCTGGCCAACCAACCACTGACCCGGACCTGCACCTCCTGCCTCCCCTTTCCTGTTTCCTCCTCGAGTCCACCCTCCTCCCCCCCTCCCCCAGTCTGCATGACCCTGTCAAAAACGTGTCCCAGGGGTCGGGGGTAGGGATATGTGTTGACCTGGGGATCCCACCCTGATCCTTAGTGGCCAGTGTCCCAGGAAACAGGGAGATGCAGGAATGGGTGAGGAGGGTTGCCACAGAGCACCTGGCCTGGAGCAGTGGGAGCCACACAGCCACACATCTGCACCCTTCCTCTCTCTGGTGGGAACCTGGTGGCTTTAATCAGAGGTGGGGAACAGCACCTCCACACCTGCCTTCTTGAGTCTTTTTCTTTTTGCTGGGGGTGGTGGGTGTTGGATGCAGAAGATAGGCCCTCCTTGCTGTGTGAGCCCTTGTCTTCTGTGCTTGGTCACCCTATCACCTGAGGAGGGTCCCAGAAGAGCCCACTAGGTATGTGAGGGCACTTGGAGTCAGACAGAAGGTGAATATCTGGGAGGAATATACCCACTCCGACCCACATACACCCAGCCTGTCTGCCCTCCCCCCATCCCAGCTGTCAACAGTACTCACAGGGTGATCACATTTCCCAGCTCTCCCAGCATCTGCTGGTGCTCCCTGTCCATCTGGTCTCCTCATCCCTCCCAAGAATCCACCAAATCACCCAGAAACATCTAGGCTGGAAGTAGGGAATCCATCCATGTATGTATCCTTTAAGACCCCATCCATTTCCCCAACACTGCCCCAAACCCAGGTCAGACACCCCTCTGGGGCACCATGACCCCCTTGCTTGTTTTCAGCCCCGGCTGAGGAGCCACCTATCTCGGACACCTTCACCAAGTGTCCTGGCCTAGGGTTTTTGTGAATGGGGAGTCAAGGCTGGTTGTTCCCAAGGGAAAGTGTCTGGCCCTGGAGAAAGGGATAGGCAAGGTTGTTCTGTGTTATTAGAGTGGTGCTTCCTTTTGTTGGATCCCCTGTTCTGACCAGGCAACCCCCATGCTCCAGCTTGTACCTTGTCCCAAAGGAGGAACCAACAAACTCAGAAGAGGCACTGCTCTGAGTCTGTGTGTGTGTGTGTGTGTGTGTGTGTGTGTGTGCATGACAGAGAGAGAGGGAGCACGAGAGAGAGAGGGGGGAGGGAGAGAGACAGTCAGACAGACAGACAGACAGATCATCTTTCTCCTTATACAGCCTGACTGTGCTCAGGTGAGTGATCTGTTGGCAAATTACAGGTGCGGCATGGACTAATCTTCTGTCACAGTTCTGGATTTGTGTGTGTGTGTTTGTGTGTGTGTGTGTGTGTGTGTGTGTGTGTGTGTGTGTGTGTGTGTGTGTGTGTTGGGAGAACAGGGAGATGAGAACAATGAAAACATATTTGAGGCACCGTGTCTACAAAGAGCAAAAGCATTTTATTTGTGTGTATGTGTGTGTGTCTGTGTTGTTCTTTTTTCATCAATGCCAAGTACATGTCTAGCTATAATTTTTTTCTCTTTCACCATTTCATGGCTCCTTTGGGGAAGGTTTCAGTACATGTTCTTTTCCACCTCTCTCTTCTCCCTTTCCTGTAGCCCACAGTAGCTGCTGGGCCTGTGTGGGTCTCCCCTAGGAGGCCTGTGTGAACCACAGACCAGAGTGGACACCTGTCCTTCTGTCTTCAGCCAGAAGACAGGCAACTGTGACCACAGCCGTACTCTTCTAGCCAGACAGTGTGCTCTAGTGTTATAGTTGGAGCTAATTCAAGGGTTGGGAATGTGTCTGCCAAACGTAATTAGGGATCAGATTGGGGAGGCAGTAGGGCAGGGGCTGTGGTTAGGAGGGTATGGGAAGTGGTGAATGTTGTGACATGGCAGATGGTTCACCACAACCGAGACTGGGAGAGGGGAAACTTACCCAGGGCATTGACTGTGTCCATTGGCATCTGGGCAGGGGATTCCAGGCCCCCTCTGGTGGCATGGATTCCCTCCGGGGGCAAGGTACTGGTGGGCAGTCCTCCTTGGAGTCCTGCAGACTCCAGTCTGTGTTTGGCCTGGGCCATTTCCAGCTGGGCAGTGGTAAGCAAGTGCGCTCCCCCTGCTGGAGCCTGCTTGCTAACTGCCCTGGCAGTTAGCTTGGGCTCTCTGAATGTTACTTTCTATAACCTGCTGTATGCTGTCTGGAAGAAAAAGCAGACCACTGAATTTAGAACCCTTCAAGTTTGATTGGGACAACGTTCAAAGCAGCATAGGAAGAGTTCCCAAGCCAGATGGTCTCCTGTAATGAACGTACTGCCTTGACTGACTTTCTTCGGCAGCTGTTAATTCTCCTCCATCCCTCTCTAGGTTGACCACCACAGTCAAGGCTGCTTGGGGAGCAGCGATTGTGACCTCACCATCCCTAGCCTGGCAGCTGTGAGCAGAGATGATTCCCAGCACCTGCACTGGACTCTGGGAGATTCAGAAAACAGGGATACCTCGAGGAGCCTTTCTCTGCAACATGTATCTTGGGGGCCAGATGTGGTAATCCTGACTGGCCCCAGGGGGAGGAGAGGAGGCCCCTTGAGTTAGGCATTCAGCTCACAGCAACCTCATTCGCACCTACATGGGATATTGAGTGCCACAGAGCTTGTCAGCTGCTGGAAAGAGATCTTTGAGAAGACAGGCACCCCAGAGGCCCTGGAATGTAGCAAGTACATAGTGGCTCACATCCTCAGAGCCAAAACAGTTAAGTGTAGTGGCACCAGGAGGGGGTAAGAGGGAGGAGGGAGAACTGAGGGAGAGCTACATCAGGCTTCGTCCCCACTCCCCCACAGAGGATTCTTACCTGAATCAGATGGGACTGTTCTGTAGTATTGTCATAGACAGATGCTCATTTATTTATGCAACAAACCATTACAGTGTGCACCAGGCTCTGGGGGGTCACAGACAATGAAAAGTTCCAGGATTGGTTCCACAGAGCATGAAGAAACCTTGGATTGATCTGGATGCCAGTGCTTCAAGCCTGTCATCCTAGCTATTTAGGAAGCTGATATCAGAGAACTGAGGCTTTTGTCTAGGGCAGGAAAGCCTGTAAGACTCTTGTCTTGAATTAACTACCAAAAACAAAACGCCAGAAGTGGATGTGTGGCTCAAGCCATAGACTGCTAGCCTTGAATAAAAAGGCTAAGGGACAGCACCTATGCTCCAAGTACAAGGCCTAGGACTCACACAAAGAAAGTAAAGAGAGAGAGGAGGGAAGGACAAAAGGAGAAAAAGAGGAAAGAAAGGAAGAAGGGAGAACATGCAAGCCTTGGTTTGGAGTCCCTGGATCAATGGAGCCAACTATTCACAATTTCTGTGGGGACAGTTTCAGAACCTAAAGCCAGTATGTAGGACCAAGCCACTGACCTCTCAGCAACTTCATGACAGCCAGAGCTATGTGGTCACCGACTGTAGAGGGAACCATCCTCTGGTAGAACCTAGGGCTCAGGGTGGGTCACCAGGTTTCAATTAACCCCATCCACATCGAGTTTATTTTCTGGTCAGATAAGAAGAAAGTTTCCAAGGGCTAGGGAGGTATTAGGGTTAGAGTTTCAACGGGAGGCCAAGGGATAAGCAGGAATTTCAAAAGGGAGGATGGTCCCAGGTCAGGTGTGTCAGGAAATTGGAGCCATGGCCTCACCTGACAACATAGACTACCAGCGTTTGAACCAGACACACTTCTATTAAATGTCCTGGCACCTTGGTCTCATCATTGACGACCTGGCTTTCATTCACTGCAGGATGCCTGAGCAATACATCCTTGGGGACTAGGACTTTCCAGGGCTCAAACTGATGATACCACCCCCGGTGTTCATTCCTCCACCAAAGACTGAGGTATGCATTCCGCTGCCACAGGACAGCCTGGGAATGAGGGCAGGAAATGGTTCTCTTGGCTGGCTCACTCTTTAGTCTACATGGCAGATCTGGGATTCAGAGAGGGCAGGCTGAAGGTGGGGCAGAGCTGGGTAGAGGCTCGTGGGAAACCCAGAGGCACTGGGCTCTGAACAGGGTGGTTTCTTTGATAATACTCACAACATAGGAACATTTCTGGGATAGAGCAGCCCTTTTCACCTCCCCCAAAGGGACCTAGATCTCCCCAGTCTCCGTCCCTTGACCAGGAATCCCTTTGGGTCCCATATCATGTGGTTGGATAACTAGACCTTACCTCACTGCCCAGTGCTGAGGCAGTACAGTGAGAGAACCTGAGTCTTTGATAAGGTCAGGGGATCTTCAGTATGAGATTGTACTTGAATGTCCCAACTTAGGGCATGGATCTTATCTTTTATGCTCCAAGATAGCACTCTACCATTTGAATCCCAGCTCCACTTCCAGCTTTTTGGGGTGTTTAATTGGAGATAAAGAGTTCTCTCGGGCTTTGCTGCTAAGTGTCATCCAACTGCAGTCCTCAGATTTCAGTCTCCTGGGGGGAGAGGATGACAGGAATGGAAAAGTATCTTTGGCCTGCTACCAGTAGCTCATGGCTTTTATCCTAGGTACTCAGGAGGTGAGATCTGAGGATCATGGGTAAAAGCCAGCCGGGTTAGGAAAGACCTTGAGACTCTTATATCCAAGGAATTGCCAGAAAACCAGCAGCAATGCTGTGGCTCAAGCAATTGAGTGCTTGCCTTAAGCTGAAGAGCTCAAGGCAAGGACCAAAGCCCAGAGTTCAAGACCCTTAACGAACAACAACAAAAAGAGGTGATTAAGTTTTCCGCATAGCAGTATGCATGGTAGGAAATGCCAGCTGGTCTATGAGGCATTCCAGATATGTGAGAGGCTCAATGTTTTGTCTACAGTGGGTCTGATGTCGGTACTGCCACCTTCTCAGGGGTGGGATGTGTTCATAATTGAGGGAGTTCATGTTTCTATTCTCAGGGACTGCTGAATCCTTGGGCTATCCGTATGTTTGTGTGTATGTGTGTGTGTGTGTATGTGTGTGTGTGTGTGTGTGTCTGTCTGTCTGTCTATGTCTGTATCTGTGTGTGTTTGGAGGTCGAAGAACTGGGCCTTTAACTCAAGGCCTAAATGCTGTCCCTGAGGTTTCTTGCTCAAAGCTAGAGCTCTGACAGTTGAGCCACAGCTCCACCTCTGGCTATTTGGTGGTTCAGTGTAGATAGGAGCTTCACAAACTTTCCTACGTGGCTGGCTTTGAACAGTGATCCTCAGACCTCAGCCTCCTGAGTAACTAGGATGACAGACAGGAGGCACCTGTATTGGCTTTATGTGTGTGTGTGTGTGTGTGTGTGTGTGTGTGTGTGTGTGTAGAAGTTGGTTGTAACAAGCAGTGCTGGACCCATTAGTAACTTCTAAGCGCTGTCTTTGGGGGCAGCATGGGCTTTGAGGCTGAGGTATGGGGTTCTGGAAGGGTGAAACGCTTGAAGGGGACTCAGCACCCTTAAATTATAAGAGCAAGGGAACTTTGTACCCTGGAACTGTCTACTCCCGTGGGCCTGGCTGGTGGCAGAGGAGTGTGGATGGATCTGGAGGTGGGGCCAACAAGGGATGGCTCCCCAGGGGGACAGAGAGCGTGGTCAGCACTTAATAAGGCTTTGAGTCTTGTTAGTATGGATCGTATTGGTATGTGTCAGACTCTGGGTCTTCTCATCATGACGTCTGATGGGCAAGGCCAACCCTACTTTAAACCTTGACCTGTGTTCTTCAGATCTCAGCCTCCTGAGTAGGTAGGGTTATAGGCATGAGCCTCTGGCACCGGGCCTCGGATTCTTTTTGGTATATTAGGGTTGGAAGTCAAATCCTTAGGCTTTCCAGTCAGGTCTTCTTCCATGGGAGTCAAGCCTTTCTGTCTGGCATTTCTGAGATAGAGACTCAATATATGCTCAGGCTTGGCTGGATCATGGTCCTCCTGTGACAGGCATGCACCACCACGCCTGGTCCTCGGTAGTTGGGATGGTAGATATGTAGTTCCATGTTCAGTCATCGGTTTAGATTACTGTCCCAAACCCTTAGTCCATAGCATCCGATTCTTGACCACAGTTGAAGGTCTGGGTTCGGCCTGGAACCACTGGTCCTCAGTCTTCTCACAGGACACTTGTGAGGAAACAAGGGATCAATACGGGGAACTCTGGGGCAGGGCCAGCATAGAGGTAACGGTCATCAGATAAGTTTCTTGGCAATTCTGTGAGCATATAACAAGAAGACCCCTGGAAAGGACTCAGAAGGGGCCTGTTATTTATCATGCCACAGGTATGGGATTATGAAACAAAACATGGCTCTTTTTCATTCTTACCCTATCCTCATGAGGAAGGGGATCTTTCACTGTTCAGCTTTGCAGCTGGGGAAAACGAGGCACAGAAAAGTGGGATGACCTACTCATGACCCCCAGCTGACAGGAAGCTTCGTCTGACTTCTCTGCCATGCTCCCTAGGACAATGGGTGCTATTCAGTCCATTTCTTGTGGTGCGTAGTGCACTTATTGTCAATCGTGGGGTTTGAACTCTGGGACTGGGCACTGTTCACAAGCTCCTCAGATCAAGGTTAGGTCTCTACCACTTGAGGCACAACACCACTTCCGGTTTTCTGGTGTTTCTTTGGAGATAAGCCTCTCACAGCCGTTCCTCCCTGGGCTGGCTATGAACCATGATCCTCATATCTTAGCCTCCTGTGTAGTTATCATTGTAGGCCTGTGCTACCGGCAGCCTGCTTACGTGTAATTCTCTCTCTCTCTCTGTAACTTGGTGAAAAGGTGCTGGAGGAGGTGCCTCAGCGTCCCCATGTGGCTCGGACCCAAGATAACCCTCTTAATCTGGAGGTAGGCTGTGGGTCGGGAGTTTTCTTGCTCAGCCTGTAGAACTAGCTCCCTTAGGTAAGCCCCTCTGTGCCTGGGATAAACTGTTATGGTTACTCATTGTCAGTCTGTCTGGTGAGTACTTCCCCACTACCCTTTGCTAAGACAGTTAAAGGAAAGTGGATGAGGAGGCATCACATTTTCCAACTGCACAGCACTCTCCTGAGCCTCTGATCCTCACTGCCACTATCTGGCCAGACCCTGATTATAAGAAACTGAATTCACTCTATGTCTACTTCACGTTGCTGCAGTGTGTCATTTCGGGGAGTGGAGTGGAGGCAGTATGCAGAGGAACGACCCCAGATCGGACACCTCCTGGGGGACATTTGTTTTGTGACAGCGCGACGTCAGTGTTGTGGATAAGGAGGAAGCTGGCATCAGACTGAGCCAGAACAATGCTCAAAGGTAGTAGGCTGTAAAGTATCAAACACATCCAGGTCTGCTTCCCACTCACAACAAGGAGGTGCAATGCAGGTAGCTCAGCATTGGCCCTAGGGAGTTATAAATGGATGGTGACGGTCAGGTGCTAGTGGCTCTCACCTGTCATACTGGTTATTCAGGAGGCTGAGTTCTGATGGTCGTAACTCAGAGCCTGCCCAAGCAGAAGAGTCTGTGAGATTTTTTTTTTGGTCCAGGCATGTGTCCTGAACTCTGGGCCTGGGCACTGTCCCTTAGCTCTTCAGCTCAAGGTTAGCACTCTGCAACTTGAGCCACAGCGCCACTTTTGGCTTTGTTTCATTTGCTTATGTGGTGCTGAAAAATCGAACCCAGGGTCTCAGGCATGCAAGGCAAGCACTCTGCCACTGAGCTACCTTCCCAGCCCCAAGTCTGTGAGATTCATATCTCCCATAAACTAACTTCCTCCCCCCCCAAAAAAAAGCCATTTTGGTGCTGTGGCTCAAGTGATAGAGCCTCAGCCTTGAGTAAAAGAAGCCCAGGGATGACACTGAGTCCCTTAATCCAAGACCTGGACTCACGAAAAATAAAATAAATGAATAGTGGGCAGTTGTTATCTTACTACCAAAATGGATGGATTCATTCTTCTCTCTGGTACTTGTAGCCAAAGGTAAGGGGCTTCCCTTGATGTTCCTCTAAACCTCTCCTTCTCTCTATTATCATCCTGTCTTCAGTTACAGGATAGAATTCAGATCATCCCACTTGATGTGACCTTAAGTACCCTTCCTTACCCGCCTTTCATGGGGTGGGGATCCTGGATGTACTCACCACTGGATGAAATAAGCACCAGAGAGATGGAGGTAGGTATCCTTGAAACTCATACTCACACACACACACACTCACCTAGGCCCACTCTGAATAGCCTTTTCTAAAGATACTTTATCTCCTTGGATTATCTGACCTAGGAGAGGAACTTGATCCCCTATAAATTACTATTTTAACTAAGGCTTGCTAGTTGACACAAGATAAACAGAAGCTCAAAGGAAAGGTTCTGGAGCCTGTCTGGCTCAGGCTCACACTTGACATCCTGGCTCCTCGGTAGGCAGAGATGTGAGAATCAAAGATCGAAGCCAGCCATAACCTGGAAGGCTGATAAGACTCTTCTCTGTACGGAATCACCAAAAATCCAGACGTGTTCAAGCCCAAACAAGAAATGGCCCCATTTGTTGCCCCCAGACTGCCTGATCCTCAAGTGCCCTCTCACAGAGTGTGATGCCACACTGGTTCCTGGATAGTGTATCAGAGCCTTCAGAAATTAGGTGGTGAAAGCCAGGCCTTCGCCTTTGTGCGCTCTCAACCCACACCAGCTGGAAGGCAGAGCATGACAAGGCCAACAGCCTGCAGAGTAGAGAAGATCCCCCTATGCCAGGGTGATTGGAGCAGGCTTCTTAGAGGCAGCACTTGAAAGGAGTTCTTGCTTAACAAGGAGAATGTGACAGGAAGCACAAAGAGAAAAGATGCCATAGATAAAGGACAACATAGGGGAGCATGTTCTTTCTCGGACAGGGCTGCTGTTTAGAAACTCAGTTAAGATGGGCAAGACTGTCCAAGACAGGCCCAAGGGATCACAGAAGAACAGCTATCCAATGTTGGGATTTTGTCTCAGCTGTAGTGGGCTCACCTAGCACACAGGAAACCCTGGGTTCGATTCCTAGTTCCTGCATACACAGAAAAAGCCAGAAGTGGTACCGTGGCTTGGGTGGAAGAGTGTTCACATCAAGCAAAAGAAGCTCAGGGATAACGCCTGGACCCCGAGTTCAAGCCCCAGCATTTTCAATGTAAAACTGCACTCCAAGGGACCTGGGTGACAGGTAGATGGCTGTGCCCTGTAGCTTTTAGTAGATCCATTCATGCTTTGTGTCTCCTTCTTTGACAAAGAGGATCTGGACACTCCTTCTGCCCTAGGCACCCCTGGACCCAGTTATCAGCAACCCACCAAAAGTCTCCCACTGGGACATGGAGCAGCTGGCCCCAGAAATCCTCAGGTACCAGTTGGGTGTGACGGGGGGATACAGGGCAGGCCTAAGAAGTCCTAAACATTCAAGCCATCCAGAGGAAGAGGATGGGAGCTTAGAAAGGGCTAGTGATGTGAAGGGGCCCCTTATATGCCTATGGCCCTTCCCAGATTCTGAGGCTCCCTTTGCTGTCTCTGAGGGAGGTAGAAGAGTGTCTAGGTGGTAGTGTCTAGAGGCAGACTAGTTGGAAATTGTAAAGAATGAGACACCATAGGCCATGCGCTGATGGCTCATGCCTGTCATCCTGGCTACTCGGGAGGCTGAGATCCAGAGGGTCTTGTATCCCAGCACAGGAAGGAAAGTCCAATGAGAGTCTCATTTCCTATCTCCAACTGGAAGTGGTACCATGGCTCAAGTGGAAGAGCACTGGGCTTGAGCAAAAATCATCATCAGGGACAGTACCCAAGCTCTGAGTTCAAGCCCCTCATCCAAAAAACCAAGAAAGAAAGACACCACTTGCTTGCCAGAGATGGAGAAGGAGTGGGGTTGCTGTGGTTGGGACACCAGGCTCTGGCCTCAGTGTACACCCATTTCTAAGAACTCCCCAAGTTTGCCCGAGTGTGAATTTACAGCAGGGTGGGCATTGCCTTACCAAGAACTGCAGAGCTTGTGGCCTGTCTTAAGCAGAGAGTGGGCGGATGGGAGCAGGTGTGGGAGATTAATGTCAATTATATTCTCTCCAACCAAGGAAGACTGGCTTTGGATGCTGGTGTCAAAGTCTGAAAGTGTAGGGTTACATGTGCTTTATGGCCTGACAAGTTGGGTTTCCCCTGTTTGTATAAAGGTGGCTGAAACCGGGCACTGTCTGTGTCTCACAGCTGTCATTCTAGCTACTCAGGAGGCTGAGATCTGAGGATCACGTTTCAAAACCAACTTAAGCAGGAAAGTCTGTGAGATTTTAACTCAAGTGAACCACCAGAAAACTGGAAATGGTGCTGTGGCTCCAGTGGTAGAGTACACACCTTCAGCTGAAGAGCTGAGGGATGGCACACAGGCCCAAAGTTCAAACCCCATGATCGACGACCAAAAATAACGTGGCTGAGGTTTCTTCATAGCGGTGTGTATAGTAGGAAATGTCATGCTGTTTTATGAGCCATTCCAGATGTGTGAGAGGCTCTGAGTTTTGTCAACATTTGGTCTGAGGATGGTAGTGCCATCTTCTCGGAGGTGGGATGTTCAGTTGCTCAGGGACTACTGAGGCCTTGGGCTACCCGTGTGTGTGTGTGTGTGTGTGTGTGTGTGTGTGTGTGTGTGTGTGTGTATTTTTCCCTCATCTTTCTCTGCCCACTTCCTGGATGCTTGTCTGCCTCTTCCTGACCTTGGATGGTGCCCTTCCTCAATAGAAACCTTGTCTATAGCCCCCTATCATTGTCTACAATGAGTCCTAAATTGCCAGAAACGTGCATATTCCAGCTTTTCCTTGGGACACAAGTTCGGCTGTCCATATATTTGTCCTCATCCAGGGGATTCTGGGTCAGCAGTGCTGGCTGGCGTACGTTTTCTCCTGCCTCTGCGGGGGCAGGGTCAGTCATGCTGTGTCCTGTCCTTTTCTCAGCTGGGCCCCTGGCTGCATGTCCCACTCCCAGCAGGTTGGCAGTCGAGTGGGGGACGGGTGGTTGCCAGTGGCTCTGGCCACCTCAACCTTGATACCTGACTGAAGGCTCCCCAATAAAGGATGATCTGTGGCTACATAAGAGGTGAGGCCAAGGTGGCTTGGATATACTGTTGGATGCCTAGGAAATGTCAACGTACCTTATCGTAGGCAAATCTCTCTTCTGGCCCCAGGTGGGCCTCTCAGGTCCTTCTAGACAATTCCGGATGCCCATAATAGAGAGGCATATACTTTAGATTCCAGGGTCAGGGAACTGAGGGATGAGAGATTGGTATGGCCAGTATCTCAATGTTTTGGGGCATTATTTTTGACCTGGATGAGCTGAGCTAGAATTGGGGGCAGTCCTGAGTCATAGTCACAGTAAACTCTCAAGCCAGATCAAGTGGTTTCTCCCTAAGTCCTTCTTGGGCTTAGGGGTTTGGGCCATGGCAGTAAGTTCCATGGATCCTGACCCTCGATCTCAACACGGGGCCACAGGATCAAGGGAAGGACACTAGGGATGCTCCTTTGTAGTTGGCCCATGTATGCAGACCTTCATCTGCCTCCCTTCCCCAAGCACTGGTGAGGAAAGCAGGGCACCGAGCCCTCGGACTCCTGGGATAATGACTGCTACAGGCAGCAGCCAGTTGGCTGTGGATTCCTACAAAATCTTCATGAGCCCAACTCAACACCTGTCCAAGTCTGACTGACAAATTTGCACTCTTGTGATACTTCCGTGAGTGGGTATTATCTGGTGTGACATCTTGCAGCTCCTGCCCCTCCTGGCCCAGAATCGTGGTCTGAGACAGTGATTTACTATTCCGATCCACATTATACCCATGACATATGCCATTCTGATGATCTTCATGCCCCAAGGTTTGATACTTATCTGGTACTGTGGCCTGCTCTGTAGGCAATGGCCTCCAAACAAGGCTGCTATCAAGACTTGTAGGACACCTAGACATTAGGAGACCCTCAGGGGCCCACTGGAAAGTGCTTTTCCTAGAGCCACAGAGTAAGGTCCAAGCAGGCCAGATGTTTGTCATAGGGCTAGAACTCTAGGCCTGGGCGCTGTCCCCCAGCTCTTTACCTTACCTCTTGCGCCACATAGCAACTTCCAGTTTTCTGTAGGTTCCATGGAGATCAAAGTCTTCCAGACTTTTCTGCCTGGGCTGGATTTGAAACGTGATCCTCACATCTCAGCCTCCTGAGGAGCTAGGAGGACAGGCATGAGCCACCTGTGCCTGGATGATGTGGCCTTACACCACAGTGGAGTAGGAGCTCCTGAAATCTTTTCTTTAATTTTCTTGTGCTAGTTTTTGGGGCTTGAACTCAGGGTCTGGGCTCTGGTCTCTAAATTTTTCCTTCAAGGTTACCACTTTATCACTTGAGCCACAGCTCCATTTCTGGATTTTGGTAGTTAATTGGCAAGAAGAGTCTCATTAACTTTCCTCTCCTGAAATGGCTTGACCCTCGATCTATATCTCAGTCTCCTGAGTAGCTAGGATTTACAGGGGTTGAGCCACTGGTGGCATTGGGCTAGAAGCTTTTCTAAAGCAAGAGGTTTTCCCTGCGTTTGCCCTGAGTCCTCCATGCAAAGGCGTCATGAGGGAAAGGAGTTGTGAAAACAGGTTTCCAAACAGAGGAAATGGCTTTGGGTCCCTGGCGAAAAGAAAAGCTATTCTTCCTCTTGGACGCTATTCTGGGACCCCACCCTCTGCCTTGTGACTCATTTAAACGTTGACCTAGCCTTGAATATCCTGCCAGACTTTTCTGAAGCGATAAAACCTTCATACCATTCACACGACCTATATTACAACACACCTCAGGACCTTTGTCCATGCTATACTTTGTGCTGAGGCTCTCTTCCTTGTACCCCATATTAGAACTACTGTGGAATCTTGGCACAGGGTATATCACTTCCTGGAGCAAGTCTTTCCTTCCTTTCTCCATCTTTTGTTTTTTTTTTTAATATTGAGTTGCTAGAGATGGAATTTGTGCAGGCTGATTGGCAAATGCTCTATATTGTTGTGTGTGTGTGTGTGTGTGTGTGTGTGTGTGTGTGTGTGTGTGTGTGTGTGTGTGCCAATCCTGGGGTTTGAATTCAGGGCCTGGATGCTATCGTATCCCTGAGGTTTTGTGCTCCAGGCTAGCACTGTACTACTTGAACCACAGCTCTTCTTCTGGCTTTTTGGAATTTTAATTGGAGCAAATTTTCTTAAATTGACTTTCCTGCTTGCAATTAGGATCCTTATATCTCTTCCTCCTGAGTAGCTTACAGGGGTGAGCCACCAGCACTGCCCTCTACCCTACCTCTTACCTATAACCTCGGCCCTCCTCTGAGTCCCAGAAGAATATGTCTCACCAGGCTCAATTTTTTTTGTCAGTCTTGGTGCTTGAACTCAAAGCTCATACTTGGGAGGGACTCTAAACATGTGAAGACTGTGAAAAATGTTTCCATTTAATTATGTATCATGTTTCAACACTTAATACAATGTTAATGAAAAATGAGTCAATGTCCTAAATTATTGTGTACAATTTTATAATAGATGTGCAAAATATAATATTATGTGTATAATAATACTAAATACAAAAATCAATAAATGAATGAAAGAAAAATCAAATACAAAATCAATAATAAAATTCATAATATGAAATTAACATACATATATAAGTATATATCATGTATTACACATTTATAGAAATATTTCTTCCATTGCAGGGCCATCATTCAGGCCCTGGGAACTCTATCCTGAATTTCTTTTCCTCAAGGACAATGAGCTTCGCATTCACCCATGGTACAAAAGAGTTACCTGGACGGTGAGCTCAAAAAGTAGCAATGGCAGAAATACTGGCCCCAGTTCCAAGAAAGTGACTTAATTTTTTTAGTGGAAGCAGTTATGATTACTCAGTTCCATACTGAACATTAAAAAAAGCAGTGTAGAGTTTTGTACAGCTATTCAAACATCCTTCCCTTACCTCCAAAGTGCTTCTCTGAGAACTACATTGTTTTTCTTTTTTTTGTATGTTTTTATTGTAAAAATGTTCTACAGAGGGGTTACAGTTCCAGGAGCAAGGTAATGAGTACATTCCCTATTAAGCATTGTTACTCCTCCTGTGTTTTCCCCCTATCATCCCTTCCCTCCCATCTCCACAACTACCTCCCCCTACTCAGAGGTCAGTGACTTATTTTTTCATTTTTGATTGGCATGGGGTTTGAACTCAAGTAATGGGAACTCTTCGCTCACATTTCTACAGAGTTACCAAGACCCTGAGTTCAATTCCCAGGCTAGAAACGAAAACTTGCAGAAAATCCAAACCAGGGAGCTTTATTTTTTTTAATTTAGTTAAATAATTGTACACACACACACATATATATGTGTGTGTGTGTGTGTGTGTGTGTGTGTGTGTGTATATATATATATATATAATATATATCTATATTATATATATCTATATATCTACATCCATACCTATATCTATATGTATTGATTTTGGCCAAGCATGGGTCTTGAACACATGTCATGGAAATTCTACTTCACCTTGAATCTCCCTTGGCTGGGGTGCATTCTCTGGACCCATAGCCGATTCTGGGATCCTGGGCCAAGAGGGCTTTCAGGAAGAAAAAATGGTTGGAAAGCACAAAAAGTGGCGAACTGTAGAGAGCTGGGATTTTATGAATTTTTTCTTTGGACAGTGACCATCCTGGGTCTGAAAGACAAAGCTGCAAAGTGGACCTGACCTGCCATTGCTGGTGGCTGGCGGGCTATCAATGAAGCCATAGGCCAACCTGTCAACATAGGCCCTGGGTTGAAATCGCAGTTCTGACATCAATCGCAGGAGATCACAAGAGACTATTCCTATGCATATGAATACTGATTGAAAGAGTAGTTTATACATCGGTCTTCTCTAAAGTTGGATGCAGTAATCCTAGAATGATGATTGAGCTTAATTAATAGTATATTAAGCATGAAAAGAGCAATATTCCTTCAATGGCGGTTTAATAAATACCTAAGAGTTGGTAGGAACATAGTGGGTGTCAATCTATCATACATAGATGGCTATGGAACTCTTTACAAATATATATATATATATTTATTTGTATACCTCCGTCTGCCTATCCATGTATCGCTGTTTTGGCCAAACCTGGGGGTCGATCTCAGAGACTGGGAACCACCTGATATCTTCATTGGAGAGAGGCTGCCAAGCTCAATCATGAATTGGGCCTGTTAGGCACTAAGTTCAGATCCTGGCATTGCCAGGCATGATGGAGAACACATCTAACATCTAGAGGTTATGTGACAGGATGTAAACAATGTAATAAATGGTATAGATGTCATCAGAGTCAATAAAATAATTTCTAAATAAATGAATGACACAAGAAATAAAATAAATAACCACACCAAACACAATATGGACTGAACATTTGTAAGGAAGTATAAATACTATCTTTAAAATATATATAAGGAGGGCTGGGAAGGTGGCACAGTGGTAGAGCTCTTGCCTTGCATGCATGTGGCCCTAGGCTCGATTCCTCAGCACCACATAAGCAGAAAAATAAGCCAACAGTGGTGCTGTGGCTCAAGTGGTAGAGCGCTAACCTTGAGATGATGAGCTGAGGGACAGCACCCAGGCCCAGAGTTTAGGCCCGCAAGTGGACCCCAAAAAATTATATAAGGAGTATCTTTTCCAAGCCTGAGGCTTGAATTCAGTCCCCCTATGCGGAGGGAATGGCGGGAGATCCTGAGGTACTCATTTCTGGCCTGGGAAGAGTCATGGAATGTGATCAATCTCATCCTTGAATGAATAGTTTTTGCATGGTGCAGGTAGGAAATGATAGGCAAGACTTATGGGGTATCGATTATTTGTAAAGAAGTTGATGAAGCATGACAATAATCATCATAGTCATGAAATGGACGTATCAGGAAAGAACCAAGAATCAGTAGTCACGCAGATTGGATTCTACAACAGGTTACCATCTCTCCTACTCTATACAAATATGTACTTATTTGCGTACTTCCTTCAGTTTATGAATGGATGACTGTTGTGCTCCCCGCTGTCCCCTCGGGGGGAGGGGGGGCCCAATCGCAGTTTCCAAAGGATGGTGTGCTCATGTGGACCCATTCGCCACTTAGTCCTGCTAGGCACCGAGTTCAGATTCCCCGCCCTGCCAAAAGATTCATCTTGATGTCAGAAGTCAAACATTGCACCTGTTTTCTTTCCTGTGCAAGTCCTGGATCTCAGCTAGGATGGACATTGCTTGGGCCACCCTATGGCCATGGGAATAAGTTGTTATTCATGTCAGCCCAGTTATACCTGTCATCATATTCTCAAAAAAATACACAATACACCCATGAATAGCATAAAAAAAATAAAGAGAATAACTACACTCAATGCATGATGCAGTCCACATATGGATGTGAATATACATCCCATGTTTCAATGATCATTGAGGACTATTTTGGCCTCCCTGGGTCTCGATCTCAGTTCCTGGGAATGACCCAGCTCCTTAGTGGCTCACAGTCTGGTGTGATCACGTAGACCCATTGAGCAGTTGGGCTTCCTAGGCCCACAGTTCGAATCCCAGCACTGCCAAAAAAATCACCCTGATGTAAGAAGCCAGTCGTTGCACATGTTTTCCTACACTGTGCAAGTTCTGGGGCTCAGCTAGGAAGGAGAATGTATACACAACTCTATACTCATGGGAATAGGTTGTCATCCAGTTCTCCACAGTTATATCTGTCATCCTATACTCAAGGAAGTGCACAATACATCAATGAATAAAACACAAAACAAAGAGAATGACTACACCACACGCAAGATGCAGCCCACCCATGTTTGGAAATATATATCCACTGTTTAATTATGAATTTATTACTATATTGGCCCCCACCAGGGCTTCATCTCAGGTCCCAGGAATGTCCTAGTTCCTTAGAGGCTCACACCCTGGTGTGCTCACTTTGACCCATTCACCAATTGGGCCTGCTAGGCTTTGAATTCAAACTCCTGCACTACCAAAAGATTCATTCTGATGTGAGAAGCCTATGGTGGCACAGGTTTTCCTGTCATGTGAATGTCCTGGGTTTCATTGAGGATGGAGAATGCTATATTGGCAACTCTTAGCCATGGGAAAAGGTTGTCATCCATGTCAGCACAGTTATATCTGTCACCCCATACGCAATAAAATACACAATACATCCATGACACAAAATAGAAAGAATAACTACACTGAATGCAAGATGCATACCACACCTGTAGGTAAAGAGAAATCCTATGTTTTAAAAATGTGGGCTTTTTATTTTGTGTAGTGCTGGGGCTTCAAATCAGGCCCTGCACCAGGCCTGACATTCTACTCTTCAAAGATGGTGAGCTTCCCCTTCTCCCAAGTGCAACAGAGTTACCCAGACCTGAGCTAAAATCCCAGCACTGACAAAAGATTCATACTGATGTCAGAAGACAGTCTTTGTGCCTTTCATCCTCTCCTGTGAAAGTCCTGGGTCTCAAATACGATAGAGAATGCATAGACAACACTGTAACCTTGGGAATAGTTTGTCATCCATATCAGCACTGTTATATCTGTCAACATACTTATTAAAATACACAATATCTCCATGGATTAGAGACAAAATAAGGAGAATAATTGCACTGAACACAAGATGCTGTCTACACATGTATGTCAATTTAGATCTTATGTTTAAATTATGAATTTCTGACTATAGTGGACCACCCTGGGGATCAATGTCAGATTCTTGGGATGGCCACATTCCTTAGTTGCTCACAAGTTCGTATGATCACCTTGACTGATTGGCCAATTGGATTTGCTCTGCCCTGTTTTCAGATCCCAGAACTACCAACAAGTGGATCGTGGAGTAAGAAGGAGAGTGTGAAACTTTTTTTCCTTTTCTCTGAGAATGTTGGGGGTCAGGCATGATGGAGAACATTTCTACAAATCTAGGTGTTCTGTCATAGGTCATCATCAATGTAATAAACAGAATGTGTAAATAAATGAATAAAACAAAAGATACAAGGTACAACCACAACAAACATGTATGGGCTGAACTTCTATAGGTAAGTATAAATCCTATCTTTACAATATATAGAAATAGTATGTTTCCAAGGCTGGGTCTTGAATTCAGGACTAGTGAACAGGCCTGACTTTTTTATGTTCATGAAAGGTGATCTTCCCTTTTATCCACATTGCTGCAGATTTACCCAGATTCTGAGTTCAAATCCAAAGCCTGTAAGAATAAACTGTGTGAATTGCAAGCCAGCGAGCTAATTTTCTTTTCTCAGCATGGGGCTTGAACTCAGGTTGTGGCAATTCTGCCTCCGCTTAGATCACCCTAAGATGGTGTGCAGCCACTGGACACACAGATGATTCTGGGATCCTACACCCCCACGTGTTGCAGGAAAAACAATGCACAGAAAAAATGTGGCCTTTTATGTTTTCTTCCTTTGCATAGTGACCCTTCTGGGTCTGAATGACACTGTTGCAAAGGGTACTTCACCTTGCATTGCTGAAGGCTGGCAAACTATCAGGGAAGCCATAGGCCCACGAGGCAACATAGGCCCTCATTTTGAATCCCCGTATTGACACCAACCAATGGCAGGAGGTACAAAGAAACTGGTTCCCATCCAAAGGAATAACACTGGAATTTTGTCAATGTCACAGTTGAATGAGTTGATCGTAAATGATGATCCTATAAAATTGAACAGCATCATTTCAGAAGGCTTGTTGATTTTATTTAATATTTATGAAGCATTAAAAGAATATTCTTACTTACAGGAACACAATAATTTCAGGACACTGAGTGCTTTCATTAATATTTTATTAACATTTCCTGATATTAAATAAACCTACACAGATGGCAGAGAATGATTATTGAGGGTCCCGTAGCTCATGAGTTATTAATGAAACAACGTGGAAAAGGAGGACATATTTATTGTTACCTCAAATTTTCTGAAAAGCTCCAATGCCATCATTTGATTCAAATTTCCATTATTTGTCTACATAGTGTCATTCAGTGCACATAAACGCAAATATGAGCTGCGTGCTGGTGGATCACACCTGGAATCCTAGCTATTCAGGAGACCAGAGGATTGTGGTTCAAAGCTAGCCTGTTCAGGAATGTCCATGAGACTCTTATCTTCCATTAACCACCAGAAACCCGGAAGTGGTGCTGTAGCTTAAGCAGTAGAGCACTCAACTTGAGCTGAAGAGTTGAGGGAGTGTGCCCAGGATCAGATTTCAAGCCCCACAACCAACAAAAAGTGCAAATATTACCTTAAGTTTTCCCAAAAAGAAGGACAAGATCAATAATCTTCTCAAGGAAAAAAAATAATTTCAAAATGATTCAGTGCACCTACTTATGCTGAGTTATTTAAGTTATGGCTTCTTTGCTAGATATATTCTCTTCCTTTATAAATAGTCAAATATTAGCTTTACAATAAGCTTCATCTAATATTTCTTGTTTCAAAAGAGAACTCTATACAGTTGATGTCACATAGCTTTCTTACTTTCTTAATTCAAAGCCAAACCAGGCAGGAGAGTCTGTCAAACTCCTATCACAAATTGAACACCAAAAAACCAGAAGTGGAGTTTTGGCTCAAGCAGTAGAGTACTACCTTTGGGGGCAGGTGGGCAGGAAAGACAACTGTTCAGGGACAGGATCCACCCTCTGGGTTCAAGACCCAGAACGAGCACAAACTAAACAAACAAGTAAACAAAAATCCCAGATAGTTCTTTGGGACCCTCCTTAAAGGTGTACTGGTCAGAGAAGAGGCTTCTTTTGCTGATCATATTGACTGGATCCTGCTTTTTTGGAATCCTTATTGCTCTGGAGAACTCAGTACCAGAACAAAGGAATTGATAACTGACTCCTGCATCAAGAGAATCATCTCAGGCGTGAAATATCCATCCATAAGACACTTTAAAACCTCCATGTCTTTGTTCCTTTAGAGGAGAACACTTTTAAAACAACGTTACTTCCTTTTGTTCTATGCTGGCCCTCAAATGGTACATTATTTCTTTTTATAACACTATGAACTAGAAGTTTACAGAAAAAATTTATATGAGTAAAGAACACACTCGAAAAAGCCGGGGACAGAGTTTCCTTCAAGCCTTGGGATACTTTTCTTGTACAGTAAAAAGGAAAGCACAAGGTAACTTGAACTTTGTTTTTCCTCTATGTTCCATTCCTCTCTTCGGGTCAGTTTCCACATCCAGTAACATTTACTTCCAGTAACAATCGATGGTGCTGCTTGAAGTTTAATGAATGTTTTCTGGCTTCACTGCAATAACACTAGAACACCTATGGACCTGAGGTAACACGTGTTTCAGAGACAACTTAGTAAAGAGAAAATATGAAATTTATATTGCTTATAAATACATTATACATGAGTACATTGAGTTCAAACTTTGTAAGTTCTCTGTAAATTAAGGCGAATTTTAAATGAGAAGAAGGTTTTCAGAACATTCTTTTTGTGAGTGTACGTGCTGTTCATTATTTCCCAAGAGTACATGAGCTAACAGTAAGGGAAACAATAGCAATAATAGGAGAAAGAGAAGTTCTGTGTTTAAGTGTAAGGGTTCAATACACTATAGAAGATTCTACAAATAAGACAACATTGAAACAATAAGGCCAAGTCCAGTATGTAGATTTATGGGAGTGATATACAGAAAGCAAGACACCTACGTGGAACAAGAAGTATGAGGCCACTCCCATTCTAAATCATGCTTGCTAATCATGCAACTTTGTAGAAAGTAGAATGGAAGAATAATTCTGTTTCCAATGCAAGTCGGATATAAGAGCATGGATTTAGCTGGAAAAATGTCCATCTTGTGAGAGCAGGGGTTATGCTAGCAATGAACTGGTGGCTAAGATCACATTTCTTTTTTTTCTTTAAAACAAACACACATACACACAGACACACAGACACAGACACACACACACACACACACACACATACATATATATATACATATATATATACATATATATACATATATATATACATATATATATATATATATATATATATATATATATATATATATATATTTGTTGGCGGTGGTCTTGGCACTTGAACTCTGGGCCTGTGAGCTGTGTCTCTGCTATTCTGCTCAAGATAATGCTCTACCACTTAATCCACAGTGCCATTTCCACTTTTCTTTTAGTTTATTCGAGAAAAGAGTCTCTGGACTTTCCTACCTGGGCTGGCTTTGAACCTCAATCCTCATATCTCAGCATGAAGATATGTAATGTGTCTGTTCATCTATCTTTATAAGAATTCTTTAGTTAGGGGCTGGAGAGGTGGCTTAGTGGTAGAGCGCTTGCCTCACATGCATGAGGCCCTTGGTTCGATTCCTCAGCACCACTTAAGCAAAAAAGAAAAAAGCCGAAATTGGCGTGGTGACTCAAGTGGTAGAGTGCTATCCTTGAGATGAAGAGCTGAGGGACAGAGCCCAAGGACAGTGTTCAGGCGCCATGACCAGACCCCCCACCAAAACAAAAAGAAAAAGAATTCTTGAGATAAAAATCTGGGCTACAGCTTAGACGTTACCCTCACAAAAATGTTTGTAGTTTAAAAGTTGATACTCCTGGAGAAATAAAACCTAAGAATTTGAAGGAGTCTGGGAAGTTCAATTTGCATCCAGCTGGGCATAACACTCTTTGCAACAGTATATAAAATTAAGCAGTCCAAATCTGGATTGGAAGAATGGCTCAAGTCATGGAATACCAGTCATGAGCAAGATGCTGAATAAGAGCTTGAGGCTTTTGCATATATACATACAAACATACACATACACCCAGAGGCACTTATATGTGCACACACAAATACACAAATGAAACAACTCTCAGAATGTATAGAAAAGTTAGAAAACAATAAATATATGTCCTGAATAAGACTAGAATCAAGTGATAATTTTTAATATTAGAAAGTCCACAAATGAACTTCCTTCAAATAAGTTTGAGAATATTACATTGGTAGGGATCAGAGATAGTAAGAGAGTCAATAATCATTATTAAAGGGATAGGATCCATGGAGGAATGAATCAGAAATCCCGCAGGGGCGTCTGAAAATGTTCATATCCTGTATCAAATGTTAGAACATCTTTGAAAATTGTAGATATAGTCAAAGTAGTCATTCTGGTGTATAATATCACTGGAGAAGTTCAGAATTGGTAGTCTGTATCTAGATTAAATAAAACAGGAAACTATTGCAGGACAATGTGATACAAGCCCAGAATTCTAGAATTCTAGCACTGAGATTAGGACAGGAGATTAGAGAATGGAATTACATAGTTATACCTTCCCTGGACCAAGGTGTAAAATTTTGTCTTAGTAAAACAAAACAAACAAGAAAGGAATACGTAGTTGGACGGTTGGGCTAATTTTGTCATTATGTTTTGAGAAGTCAAATTTCCTGTTGAAATGCAACTCATACTTAATCCTCACTTGTGTTTTAAATTTTCTCTTCATTACAGAACATTCCTAGATGCAAAATGACTCATGATTCCCATTCAAAATTTGAAAAAGTAAGTTATCATCATTATATTGTATCCCAAAACAATGATGAAGAATTACAAAAGCTTAAGCCTGGAAAAATAGCAAAGTTCGTCGAATGTAGGATTTTGAAGATCTTGCTAAATTAGAATTTAGATTTAAAATAAATATTTTGGTTTTGTTTGTAATTTTATATTCTATAGGATTCTACAAAATTCTTTTTAAGTAGAGTGTTTAATTGACTTTCACAAATGATTTTGCATTCTATGTGCCTAGAATATTCTTTCAAGAGAGTTATAATTAGAGCTTAGTTAATAGATGATTCCAACAGTTCATGTATAAAATGATAATGTGAAAGTTGTAGACAGAGTTGTCAACAAATTGATGATATTAATTTATAAATTTAGAATAAGAGCAATTTTTGGAGTCTTTGGTATAACATGTTATGAAGAGAATAATCGTGTGACATCTTCTTTCTTCTACCTGTATGTAACACAGGAAGCAATTTCCTTAATTATTTGCTCCTGTATACACTGAGAAAAATGTTAGGTTTGGAGTTTGTTTTTATTTTTGATTTTGTTTTATTGGTTTGTCCTAGGACTTTTAATCTGGGCCTAGACACTGTCTCTGTGTCTGTTTATGCTCAAGTCTCGTGCCCTACCACTTCAATCTCAGTGCCACTTGCGTCTGGCTTTTGCTGAGAAGTTTATTGGAGATAAGAATCTGGGGAATCTTCCTGCCTGGGTGGGCTTTCAAGTCTAATCTTCCAATTTTAGCATCCAGAATTTATATGATAGCTAAAAAAGTATAAATATAAATAATATTTGCAAGTGTTCCGATCTCAAGAATACCAGTGGGGGGAAAATGATGCAACCCAGTTTATTGTGGTGTTCTTACCAGAACATGTATGGCATCACATTAGCAGAGTTGTATTTTTTCATAATAGAGATAAGCTATTCATGATATGAATTAAGGGAAGTTTGAGGTGCACCATAAAAGTTGGAAAATTTTGGGCTAGGATGACTCTATATCATAAATATTGGTATTGGTGGTCATAAAAATAATAGCTTATTGTGATAAACAATTGCTTACTCTTGAAGAATTAATTATTACCGATGCTACATAGTTTTATCCTTTACCAGAATGTGGTTATTTTTCTGTTGACTCTCAATCTGTAACACCCCATTGGAAAATGCATCTATTGCAGAATTACATAACATGCAAGCCGGTATTGTTTTGAATCTCTCAGGTATGGAATCTTCCGAATTTGAAAATGAGTAGTTACTAGTCATTGGAATGTTGACGAACACATATATTCTGTCTTCTTAACAACTTATTCACTTTTACAAGTTATTGGTTTCCATAGAATTAAACTGTTTCTGCTTTTAGTATGAGAAAGTACTATATTCTTTTTTCAAAATATTGGTAAGTATATTGTGAAAATATTGTCTAGTCGGAGAGCATTAAAGTTGATGATCCTCTAATTAAAAAGGGGTAATTAATTCAAATGAGACACCAAATAGTATGTGTACTATACCAATACAGTGAAATTTGATTTCATGCAGGTTATTTTTTAAATTTAATTTTATTGTCAAAGTGATGTACAGTGGGGTTACAGTAATTTTAAGTTAGTGAATACATAACTTGTCAAACTTGTTACCCCCTCCTGCATTTTCTTCAGTTTTCCTTCACCCCAATAGCCCTCACAAGTTGTAATGTACATTTCCAACATATTGTCTTCTGAGTATTGATATTGCATTGGTTTGCCTTTGTCATCTGTCTCACCATTTTGTTGTTCCTCTTCCCTTCCCTAATTAAGGTAAATATATACCCAATACACAGGCTACCAAAATCAAATACAGCAGGGAATAAAGCATAGGGGAAAAACCCAAAAGAAAATAGAAATCACATAGTACATTAAAAACAACAACCGCAAATAACACTTCCTATTTCCATATCTTGGAGTTCATTTTGCTTAGCATCAGCTTATAAGGTTAAGTATATGCATAACAAAGACACTGGAAAATAATAGTTTCATGGAGACTATATCATGAAAACAACATGTTAAGTGTTTTTGATGATAAAAGAGGAGTTAGGATTGATGAATTCACGGTTCCAATAAAGGAATTTCAAAAGAGTTTTAAAATTATGACAGGTGGGGCTGGGAAGGTGGCACAGTGGTCGAGCGCTTGCCTTGCATGCCTGAGGCCCTGGGTTCACTTGCTCAGCCCCACATAAGCAAAAAGAAAAAAAGCCGGAAGTGGCGCTGTGGCTCAGGTGGTAGAGCGCTAGCCTTGTGCTGAAGAGCTGAGGGACAGCGTCCAGGCCCAGAGTTCACCCCACGAATGGACCCCCCAAAAAATTATGACAGGTAAATTTTAATTTGTTCAAACTTTTTAACAACTTAGCCTATTATGAAAATTTAAAATTGCTTGGGAAAATAGGCTTTCATGCAAAGTAATCAATGGAGACTTAGCTGAGAAGGAGCAAAGTGGGTGAAGATGGCTCATTTTCACACTAAACAAACAAACCTCAGAAACCATGCTATAAATCCTGTAGGTTGCCTTGAGAATTGTCCTTACCCAGGAAATCTACTCACTGTGTGAAACAAGGTTGTAGTAGAATTTAAATTCAACCTTCTTAAAAAAAAAGACATCTTTAAGTCTTTCGCCCACTTATTTATTGGGCAGTTGTGAAAGACTTAAAGAGAAACTTCTCTGAAGAAGAAAGAAGGATGGCCAATAGACACATGAAGAAATGTTCAACATCCCCAGCCATAAAAGAAATGCAAATCAAAACAACATTGAGATATCACCTCACTCCAGTTAGAACGGCAAAAATCAAGAACTTTAACAACAACAGATGCTGGAGGGGATGTGGACAGAAAGGAACCTTACTTCATTGTTGGTGGGAATGTAAACTTGTTCAACCACATTGGAAAGCAGTATGGAGGTTCCTCAAAAGACTTCACATAGAAATCCCCTATGACCCAGCAATCGCACTTTTGGGCATTTACCCAAATGTTTACAAACAAGACCACACTAAAGCTACCAGCACAACTATGTTTATTGCAGCATTATTTACTATAGCTAAGATATGGAACCAACCCAGATGCCCCTCAGTAGATGAATGGATCAAGAAAATGTGGTATATATACACAATGGAATTCTATGCCTCCATCAGAAAGAATGACATTGCCCCATTTGTTAGGAAATGGAAAAACTTGGAAAAAATTATATTAAGTGAAGTAAGCCAGGTCCAAAGAAACACAGGTCCCATGGTTTCCCTTATTTGCAATATCTAGTATATGTATGAGTGAAGCGGAAAAGGTCAGATAATGTGATGTCAGGAAAATGAACCCTTAGATATGTATTTTAATGTTTTTTTCTTTCATGCATGTGTTTCTAATGCATTTATAAGATTATCTCTTTGTTTCTTTTTATGTCCCTCCCCCACAGTATAACCCCTGCTTCACTATATTTGATGTCTGTATAACTTGTGGAAGAGATGGGGAAAAACCAGTTGTTTAAGGATACAGGTGGACGTGTTGCAACAATGAGAAGTACAAGTTGTCATGTCCAAAATGAGCTTTACAACGTCGGTGCGGGGGGGGGGGGGAGGGGAAGGGGGGGTAAGGAGAAGGATTGGGATTGTGGGGGAGGGGGGAAGCTGGGAAGGGATGTGAAGGGTAAACAAAGGAGGAGGCTGCAATGCTTGATAAGAAATGTACGCATTATCCTGCCCATGTAATTGTAACCCCTCTGTACAGTATGTTCACAAATAAAATAAAATTAAATTAAATTTAAAAAAGACATCAAAATTTGTGAATTGACTTTAATTAGCAAACAATAATTCTCTGAAAAAGATAATTTGGGTCAATATATTTAGGGAGAAAGTGCCTTCAACAATTAAAGTAGTTATTGGGTTTACACTTTTCTGTTTGTAATACTTTCTACAATGTCTTTGCATGTGAAGCACTGAACTACAGAAAAAAACCTGATTGGATACTTGAAACCAATGATTTCACATTTCTTAGTAGCTCATATATATAATATCCTTATTAACATGAGATAGTGAAGACTTCCCTTATTACATAAGCCAAAAAGTTTTGGGATCAGAAAATAATTGAGCAAATTGAAAAGGCAAGAAAACGGGTTCTTAGAGGCCCTAGCTAAGCATATTAGCTTCATCAGTGGAGGGAAGCCAAATTTTTGATATATTGTCTTAATATTTTTGCTACCTAAAGTGATTTTACAGAGCCTATTTAGCTCACTACAATTTAGAACGGATTGAATGAAGACATGAAAATAAATTCCACATCCAAATATAAGACTTTTAAAAGAGAAACCATGAAGATGTAGCAGTGGGGAAGGACTTATAGTCCTTCACCTTCAATAGACTTGAAGCCAAGAATCTGTGATTAGTTGGAAATCAGGCAAGAGCTAAGAGGAGGACAGAGCAATAGGACATAGGAGCACTGTCCTTTTGTAACAGACACTGTCATCCAAGGTATGGATGATTTAACTCTATTCTTTTCCATACATCCTTCTGAGCAAATGCAAGACCGAGAGAAAGATGATCTATTGAAATAATTTTGGAAAGAATAACTTCACTGATGCTGATATGGTATCTAGGGAGAAATTTAAAGAGAGAAGATAAAAGTGAAGTATTCTTCGGTTTCCTCTAAGCATCTTGTTAGCAAATTACATCTTTGAGGTTAGAAGGATTGAACCAAAAAGTGGTGGAGTTCCTATTTTTGAGGGCACTTTAGACACAAGAAGACTTTTAAGGTAAAAGAAAAAGAAAAAAAGTAAAGCTAAATATTTGTGATCACAGCTTCTTGGACTGGTATTTTGGAGACAAAGTTTTACAATAGAGATTGTCCTCATTAACATTGATGCTGAGTTTCCGTGGCACCCAAATGAAAGGGGAAAGTTTAATGGACTCACTTGGACAAGTAAACAGCATGATAGAAAAAATGGCAAATAATATTTATTAAATTACTTTGAACAATTACTTTGCCAGAACGAAGAAGGAAAAAATATAATTAAAAATCACTTGACTTAAAATTATGAATAAAAGTAGTCAAGAGAAATGAGAGAAAACATAGAGGACTGTTTTCTCTCCAGTGGAGTAATGGGTTCTTGATATTGTTTCTTCCATTCTGTCTTCACAAGCTATCAATTGTGGCTCAGGACTGGAGTATCCAGTTCAGGCCAAGGGAATTCGCAGAAGAAAATATTTGCAGCAGATGTAGGTCATTTATAACCTTAGACAATCTATTTAAATCTGTTAAAAATTCTCCTCTACCCTAAACTGCCTACTTTTAACAGCTTTGTATGCTTTTCCCAAGATTGTCCTTCATTAACTATTTAAAATTTTGAGAGGTCATACTCATACTTTATAGAGATTGCTCTTTGGTTGTGCTTTTGTGTGTTTTTGTTTTTTGTTGTGTTTTTTCACTGAATTTCAAAAGGTTGTGCAAGTGTGTTACAATTAAAGATGTCCATCTAATTGTCCAATGTTCCAGGATCAGAGTCACTCCTTCTATCATTCTCAACCAACCCCTTCTAGAAGATTTATTTCCGATTTACCACGTCCTTTGTCACATGTGCACATTGAGTATTCTAGCTGTACTTGCTCCTTGTTCCATTTTCATTCATTCTATGTCTTTACTATTATTCCTCTCTTGTTTCAACTTCCTGATAGTCATTCTGTTAAACTGTCTGCTAGTACTTTGAAAGGTTTATATACATTCCATGGAATTTATATCCTGCATATATTTGAACTGATGTCAGCTTATATTTCCATAATTCATTCATCTGAAGTAACAATTTGTAAAAGTGGAGACATGAAGCACCTAGACATGATTTTATTCCCCTCCATTTGGAACATTAATCTGTAGTCAACAAGAAAGTTTAAAAATGGCTTAGAATGTATTCCTAACTACAAGTTTTGTAAATGGTGTTGTACAATGGTTTGTGATTATTTTATTTTACATGGGATAATATTTTCTACTACCTATAAGTTTTGGAAAATGAAGAAAATTAAAATTTACTACTGCAGAGGAATATGATAGAAATAGAAGACATATTTTATGTTTGTCAAATCTCTGATGAGTACCCATATTAAGACTTAAAGTCATATTTCTTATTATGTTAGACACATAGGGAAAACATAAAACACCATATGATAAGGCAACTATTCATGACTTTTTAAAATGTACTTATTATGTGATGAAATTTACTTTGTTAGCTAATATTTTGGTTTGAAATATGGGAGGCTGATGTATTTAACAAATTTTCGAAGTCACCTACTGAAAAACGCAAATGGTGGGAGGTAGTATTTCTACACTTTAATGAATGGTTGAACCTGTTTGGCCTTAGTGCTGGGTAAATAAATCAACTTTATTGTAACTTGCTCCCTACACTTGAAAAACTTGTAACGTCACTAAATATTATCTACTTGTAAAGTGTTATTTTGGCAAATGTGATTTTAAAAAGTTTGTTTGAAAAGGAATATACTTTCAGGAGATTAAATGTAGGTTATCATTTGTTTGAGAATGACAACATTTTTATACTACAGAACCAAGTTTTACTGAAGTACCAGGGTTTTGAAGCACTAAGGATCTTCTCAATTAATGTTTTTCTGAATTATATTTGACTTCTATGTCAAGTTTTCCTAGTCTTTGTAGACCAATTATGGATCTATCATTCCAGGAACTATTTTTTGGCCTGATGATGCTGGACTGAACTCATTCATTAATCATTAGGAGAGGGGTATTACAAATAATCTGTGACATTTGTGGTCTTGTTCACTCACATGGGATGGTCATCTGAAAATTGAAAGTTTGAATTACTGTACTTTCACATTTTGTGATTTCATCTTGCATTTTAAGTTGCCTTGCATTTCTCAATTGCTTACTGCTAATTCCTGCATTTCAAGGAATTGGGGCCCTGAAATAGAGGAAATGAGAAATTGAGATGGGTCTTCAGTTACTTTCTGTTGGCATGTTGCATGGGCCTAGGTAAGAACTCTTGCCCTAGTTATCTGATGATGCAGATAACTGGGACCTGGCATCCTAGGACCCGTGGATCCTGTAGAAGAAAAATACCTTTTAGGTATCATATCAGCAAAATTTGGGTATAATCAGTAGGAATGCTTCAGAAATATGGAGAAAAACAGTTTGGGACCAGCAAGTTAAAAAAATAGAGCAGCAGAATAAAATCCCTTATAGATTGGAGGAAAACAACATTTTTTTTTTAACATGTGAATTCAGAAACCAAGAACACTTAGAAGGTATCACAGTTTATACCGAAAATATTGTTTTGATACTTTTTATATTTTAATATATATTCTAACCTGATTATTTATATTCCAATCTATTTATTGGAATAAATATCAAGTAATTTGTCAAATTATCAATTAATTCCAGTAAGATTCACTGTGTGAAATATAAAATCAGCACATATAAATATAAAATATATAAGTATATATAATATAAGAAAATGTTTTACATTGTTCTGTTGTGGTTAGGGTAACAAAGGCAACTGTTTTAAAATATATTTCCATTACCTCTACCTCATGTTTGGTAGAATTAGACCTAAAGCTTTACCATTTGGACATGTACAGCCTAGAAGCAAGAGGAAACACTGTGATTAAAACATTACCAATTTAAGGCCTAATAATGAGGAGAAACATATGGACTTCTCCTGGAGCTATGGAATATATTTGGTGATAGAAAATCAGTGGTGTAAGTTCCTGCCTGGTTGGATTTTAGACAGGCCAGGACACTAGGTAATCATGCATATGAAAATTTTTTCACCTTCTTGGCTTTAGCTACTTTTGAAATGGTAGGGATAATAAATAATTATATTTTGACTAAAATACGTTCTAATCTGAACAGTTCTGTCTGAACTGTTCATCTCTCTATGATCCCCTATAACTAAGATTAGTTTTGCTCCAGTAAGACAAGCTATGCTGTCAGAGTAAGGTATTCTGGTTTGTCTGTTCCTACATGAAGCAAGGGTAATGGGTCAGGCAGACATTTGTGCCAGTAAGACCTCATTTGTGACATTTTTAAGCTGGAGAATTTTAGAAGTAGCTCTTAAGCAAGGCTTACTTTGAATCCATTAGCTCCACAAAGCTAAATCAGTTGATAAGTAAGTACTTGAAAGGCCATCACCTTTGGACCTAGCTATAAAGGCTTCAAAGTATGATCAAATTTCAAATGAAAAAGACTTAAAATAGTTATTGACAAACATTGCAAATGTGAACAATTGAACAAAAAATAACAAGCAATTTAGGTAACAATAAGGTTTCCTTGTTACAAATAGGCAACCAAGGATATATGCCTGTCTTAAGATTGCATCATTAACTGCTTAAATTTACAGGATACTCCATGCTTCAGCAGCACGTCTACCCGAATTACAATGCTCTTGTGCAAGAGCCATGTTAATGATATGAAAATTTGTGAAGTATTCCATATTTTTCATTCTTCGAATGCAAGAAATGAAAAACAGTTATTAAAAAGTTGATTACAAATATACAAGTGTAATAATACATGTAATTCATAGAAAAAAAGTTAGTTTGACATCAATGTATTCAATCATCACCTTTTCAGAAAGGCCTTTACATAGCATAACTTTTATAAAACTTTTGAAATAAGATAACATTGTCATTTTATTCCAAAGAAATAAAATTCCATAAGGACCTAGGAATTAAAGGAATCTTTAACTGTTTCTATATCGAATGCAATCTGAAAGGACACGTTTATTAAGAACCTATATATTATAAAACAATGTCGAATTCAAAGTATTATATCAAGGAGAAAATGAAATAGATTATGGATATTATACAAACAGAATACTAAATATTTTAAAATACACTTTTTTCAGACAAGCACCAGAAATATCTTTAGTTTCTGTACTACTCATTTCAACAGATAAGTTAAAATTATTTCTTATTAAAAAATCAAAAACTCTACAGAAATCATTAGTATACAAACAACTCGAATATATATTTTGACATCAAACTCAGGCAATTCACTTGGAAGAATACCTTGCAATCCATGAATTTTTAAAGTAAGATATTGTGATGCTTTGTATTGTTAAAATATTTTGTATGGACACATAGGATGGACTGGCAATTTTGAAGTTTAAGAAACTTAACCAAACCATTAGGACTTTAGAGAACAATTTGTACAGCCTTCCAGAACTTCAAAGAAGTAGTGATACATACTTATTCTTTTGGCAATATCAAATGCAGTTTCTTCCAAGTTGTGCTTCAGACCTGGTTTGATATAATGGTTCAAGAGAAAGAGATCTAGCATAACTTTGCTGTTTCTATTCCCAGCAGCAAGATGCAAGGGGGTCAAGAGGCCTTTAGTTTGTCCATTGGTATCTGCATCATGATGAAATAAAGAAGCCACTCTAGTATTATTCCATGTATAAGTACTGTGCAGGGGTGTCCAGCCATTGACAATTATTACATGAATATCTACCTGGAGCCACCAACTCATGGACAATGTCTAAGTGTCCACTGTAGGCTTCTCGATGAAGAGGGGTATACTCATTGTTATCCCTAGTATTCACATGAGTGGCCTTTTTGGAAAGTTGTCTCTGCACTGTAGTAAGGCGATTATTTTCGGCAGACCAAAGAAGAAATTTGATTGAATCCTTCTCCATTTTTTCTTGCAATTGATACCATTTCTCACTTTTTTTTCTTGTTCCTCATCTTCATCAGAATTGCCTAGCCAGAAACTTTGAGTGCCAGTGAGAATGAGGTGTCCATGTATTTCCCCAATATTTCACATTGGATGAACTGGTCAAAAAAATCCGGTGATTTTTCTGCATCTGTTTGTTTCACTATTATTTATTTTCTCTTTTATCCTTTTTACTATTCTAAATTATTCTAACTGGAGAGTCGGGAATTGGTAGAGAGCAGAGGAAAGATTTTCCTCCGTATTCAAAGGTACAGACTGAAAATGAGGACCAGTGGTGTCTTCATGTGCAGCTTATTCTAGGAATGAGAAAATAAGAAATAAAGCCTTCTATGTAAATTAGTTGGGAAATGGCAGAGCAGAAAGTGAAATGATGCAACCAAAAATATAAAAGCAAAATAAATTAGGATAATTATAGAGCAATCATATTACCTATGTGAACCATGAAAGGGAGAGAAGAAGAGAGAGACAGATGTGCAATGATCTAGCTAGCCACAAAATACATCCCTCTGATGAATTTATAGAGCAAACAATTTTATTTTTTAAAAGAGATGGAAATAAAATTTAAGATCAGATGTCTCCATTGTTTTTAATTATATTTTTATTATCTTAAATACTTGGACAATGGAATTTCCATTCAACAAATCAGTTTTTTTTAAGTATAATGGATCTTTATATAACTTTTCCACACCCTTCCAAACCTCACCCCACCTTAATTTTTCCTAGTTTCATACTATGTACATTGAATATTATACTTTCCCTCTCTTCCTCCATAACTCTCTTTATTCCTTCCTTTTGACTTCCCCTCACATCTTCCAAGTGATAGTTTCATGATATATATTTTGTTGGATTAAAAGTTCACTTTTATAAGAAATTACACCTTTGAAATACTCCGCCACAAATAGCATGCTTTGGTTAATATTTTTGTGTAAACTTGTAATAAAGTTCTAGCTTCCAAATATGAGACAGAACATGGGTCCTTTGTGTGTCTGGTTCTGACTTAGTTTAATTGATATAGTTTTAGATCTATCCATTTTGTTGCAAATGATGTAACAGTCTTCATAATGGATGGATGCAATCCAATTTTGTATAGGTGCCACACTTTCTCCAACCATCACTCCTCCAAAGAGCATCTGGGCTGTTTCTGTAACTTGGTGAATATTGCAGCAGTGAACATGGTTGTGAAAGTGATTTTACTGTAACTTTTTGGAAGAATTCATCACTGCCTTTATGGGAGCAATCCTCTAGCCAGTTTTCCAGAATAAGCACATCCCTCCCTTCACCTTCATCACAATGTATTGCAAGTCTTTAGAAACACAATTCCTCTTACAGGTCTCAATAAGCTAAAACCACACTGTGCCCATATTCTTTCAATACATTATTTCATAAATGTTCATATAATTTAGTGAGAACCTTCTATGTACTTTCCTAATGTGGAAATGAGGGACATGACAGAGTAAAAGTAAGAAATATGCAATGTAATTAGGTATTATCACATTTAAAATCATTTTCAGCTCTAATTCATAGCCTCACATAATATTATTTTAATCTTTATTTGATTACTTCAACTAACCCGTAAATTATAACAAGTGAGTTAAAAGTAAAGACAAAAAGTGTGGTTTGATTTTGACACTCATGTGTGAGGTTGCACAATATGGGCAAATAAATTGATTGGAATTAATACCTCTTATCCATTTTGTTAAAGTAGAGATGGTTTTCCCAAACTTATTCTCGCAATTCGTATTCCATTCAACAACAAGAAACATGTGATAATTTCCTTTGTTTTGCTCCTTATTAACTTTTGTTTCCATTTTATTTTATAATGGATGGTTTTATAAATCTACTGTAGATACAAAAATATGTTAAAATATTTCTATCCATATGCATTGATATATATATACACACATATATTACACAGGTTATAATGATAATGAATAACTTCAGTAACTGTACAATTTACTAAATTATTATACTATCGGCGGCTATTGCCTGGCATCCTGGTTGCTCGGGAGGCTGAGATGTGACAATCATGTTTTGAAACAATCCTGGACAGGAATTTCCAGGAGCCTCTTATCACCAAACAACCAACAGAAAATCAGAATTGGAACTGTGGCTCAAAGTAGTAGAGTGGTAGCCTTGAGAGAACAATCTCAGGGACATCATCCAGGCTCGTAATTCAAGAAAAACAATCTACCCAAATAAAATCTATTCAATTTACACTTGTGTAAGTAAAATATTTCCATCACTCAAATGCACAACCATGCTCATTTGCAAGGCAACTCTGTTTTGTCTAAAGTACCCCAAAACATTTTCACTTAAGTTGAAAGCATTGCACCATGGGTTCATTCTCTCTCATGCATTTTTCCATTCAAATACTCAAATCTCACAATTATTCCAATTATTTAAAATCATAGCTTTTTACTTTAATACCCATAATATTAAAGTTTGAATTGAGTGTCTTGTGCCCCCTAAATGGGTGTTCTTATCACTTTGTCATGTCTCCAGCCCTAAATTATCCTGATTATCTTTCAGATACTTGTGTATGATCTTGGGCTCAGTCCACGTTATGTTATTCTTCCTGGAATTTAGAATAACAGGTGTATGGCATTGTGTATATATCTTTCTGTCCAGTCTGGGCTTTAACCTCTATCCTCACAAGAGTAGACTCCCATGTAGTCAGGATTTTCATAAGATTGTCATAGCTGATGTTTTTTTAAGTCTTTTATTTCCTGCAAGTTCTTGAGTAATGAATTAATTTGTTTCCTTGGGTTGTTTTGTTTCATTTGAATGTATGTGTTGATTTGTTCCTCACTTTTCCTTTTGTTTCTTTCAATCAAGTTCTTACCTAAAGTTCTGAGAAACCAATTCTTATTTTTCACGATAGTCAATGTGAACATGCTGCATTCCAAAGCAATTTCAGTAATATTTAAACACCTTCATATCTATGAATGGCATATTAATGATAAGTGCTGTGAAGGGTCTTTTTATTTTCACAGCAGTCTTTGTCATACACAGACAGACCATGAAACGTATGAAGATAATAAAACTACAGATGCTAGCAAGGAGAAAAAAAAAACTATTATTAATTGTTTGACAGAGGCTTCCCTTCTAGTGAAAGAAATACGTTGCTTGATGCAGGATTTCACAAAATTATATTGCTTGGAGGAAGCTAAACAATCATCTAATTCTACAGAATTGAGGGAGATGAATCGACCTTCTGAATAATTTACATTTGGCTCAAATAAAAGCCTGCTTCCAAAAAGAGAGTTGACTTTAGAGAAACAAGATGAGTTGTATGTAAATAGGTTCTTAGCTGATTTTGTTAATTTATAAACTAATACTGGGAAATAGATTACAGCAAGGTAAAAAAAAAAGAACTTCGCATTGAAATACTCATTTGTGTGTGTGTGTGTGTTTGTGTGTGTGTGTGTGAGAGAGAGAGAGGGTGTGTGTGTACACATGCACGCATATACACGCAGGGGCATGTGCAAGTGCTCATTCATTCATTCATCATTCCTGAGGCTTGATAGTGCCTAGGCACTCTCCCTAAGCTTCTGTCACCAAGGATAGTGGTTTAACACTTTTTGAGATAATCGCATTTATTTTCAAGATTGGACTGGCTTTGAATAGTGGTCTTCATATCTCAGCCTCCTGAGTAGCCAGCTAAGCTTATTCAGCCTCTAAGTAGCTAGTTAACATTGGGCCTGTCCTCTATGCTTCAATGCTCTTTTATTCATTCTTGTCCTGAGGTGTTCACATGCCTAAGTAATATATATGTCTAGTTGCTTTAAAAAATACTCTTACTGCTTGGCAGTAGTGGTTTCTATCTGAACTAACTATTGAGGAGGCTTGAGAACAGAACCCAGGCCAAAAGTTTAGTGGACTTCCTTCTCAATCTATAGCTGGCTGCATTGTATTATTTCCTCCATCCTGCACTATTTACAGGTTAAGATTGGAAGGACTGCAGAATCCAGGCCAGCCAAGGTAGAATCTAGACAAGTTGGTTTGCAACTCTTATGCCATTGGTAATGAGAAGGCTAAAAAGACAGATCAGGTGCTTGTTCTTGTGGAAAGGGAACCCCTATCCTAAAATTGACCAGTCTAACAAAAACAATACCCCAAGTTGAACACAATTTCTCACAACCAAAATAAGTATATACATTAGCATCCAAAACTTACTACAATCTGCTCTTTGTTCTAATATCAGCTTCATCTGATTATCATATGATGTGAAAGAATCGTTTCTTCATTAAACTTATTATATATTTAAAAAGACCTAGAAAATTCTTTCTCACTTATTAAGTGCAAACGAATGGCAAATTGCCTCATTTCTTACATACTTAACTACCACTATAAATTCATCTTATGATTATTATTAATAGTAATATATTCTGATTTATTACTTTAGTTTGTAACAGTTTTTAATCTTTTAGCTTCTCTGCTGAAGTTGAAATATTTAAATACTATTATCAAATTATATTACTTGGGTACTTAGGACAGTTTTCTAAAAAGTTTTTAACCAATGGCTTCTAGTAATTATGTTTTTTTTGGGGGGGGAGGGTGTCTGGTCCTGGAACCTGAACTCTGGGCCTGGGCGCTGTCCCTCAAGGCTACCTCAAGGCTAGCACTCTACCACTTGAGCCACAGCGCCACTTCTGGCTTTTTTTTTCTGTTTATGTGATTCTGAGGAATAGAACCCAGGGCCTCAAGCATGCAAGGCAAGCGCTCTACCAGTTAACCAACTTCCTAGCTCTCTACAAATTCTTAATTGGTATATTATTTAGTTTATTTTTAATTTCAATTTAATTTTATGGTAAAAGTAATGTACAGAGGAGATACAGTTACTTAAGTAAGGTAATGACTACATTTATTATGGAAGGAACATTGTTATCTCTTCCATTGATTTTTTTGAACACACACAAAAAAACTACTGATGTTTCTCCTGTTGTTATTGACCAATGGATACTTTTCTTTCTTTGTTCATGCATTTTTTATTATAAAATTGATATACAGAGGGTTTACCGTTACTTAAGTCAACTAAAGAATACACTTTATTTTCTAAATTTCAAATTTTGAACTTCTTTTGTTTTGTTTCTTTAGTGTAATTCTTTTTTCAGAGTTGCAGATTAGTTAATTTAGTTTTGCATAATTATAACACATGTAAATTATTCAGACATATATTTTGCTTTCAAAATAGTTAACATGTGAATATGTAAAAAATTATTTTCTTAAATTTTATATGGTTGGTGAATTTAAATAATTTTATTTTGTTATAGTCCTAAACATATTTGTCCATGTAACAAATGCTGTATTTTCAAGAAGCACATACTTTATTAAAAAGGCCTTATTACCTGGTCACTTTTTGGAAATATTTGTACTTGAATTAAAAAAAAAAATGTTTGAGCTGGGCATAGCAATTTGTGGTTTCAAATTTCTAACTATGGTGGGAAGTGTAAATAGGGTTTGTAATTCGGGAGAGATTGAGGAATTATGAGACCTTATCATAAAATTTCCAGAGTGAAATGATTAGAGATATAGCTATCCCTAGCAAGATATAGAGCACTTGGTTATCATCTTCTAAATCTTGAGTTAAAACACCAGTAACATCAATCTTTTGTCAAACTAAAAGGACAAATATTTCAAAATGTTTATTATGTAAAACTTGTTTGTAAAGTTCTCATGTCTTTTATTTCTTAATTTTCAATTTACTCAATCTATAAGAATCCAAGTATCTTGTGACTATTTTATTTCTACTAAACTTTTAAATAGTATGAGCAATACTATGATTTCATATATTAAAATACTTTTACTATTTGTGATAATTTCCTTTGTTTAATATAATAACAATATTCCAAATGTGTGTATGTGGTGTGCGTGTGTGTTTATGTGAATTTTGTGTGTGTGTGCTTTGTGTGTACTTTGCAATGCTTGGGAGATCACACAATTGCTTCACATATGTTAGGCCAATGTTTTACCACTGAGCTATTCTATCAAGTTATAATACAAATTGTATTATAAATTATGACTTTTAAATTTTCATTCCTAGTATGTTTTTTCAAAATTGTATATGATAAAATGTGATCCATCTTCTATCCACATTAGCAATTGTTATTGTTATTCTTTCTCTTATTTCTTTGAAAATGAATTATATTACTATTACAATTTCTTTACATTGTAACAGCTTTATACAATGCTTTATTTTCTATTTTATTTTTCCCATGTTATCTGACTTTCAGTCCAAACTATCAGGTGGATTAAAAAGAAACTAGATTCAGGACACTTTATTTTTCTCCTTGTCTTCTCTGAAGTCTTTCTGTGTTTTTGGAACAATACCAATGACATACAGGTCCTATATGGTCCCCCTCTCGCTCTCTTCTGCAGTATAGCTCAAGTCGTTATCATTCAGCTTTATTATGCTGTACTGTTATCTAAATCTTATCTCATTCCTTAATTAATTTTAGTTGCATTGAGCAGTCTCTAAAGACATTTTCCATATATAATATCAGGGGTGTGTATTTTCACAAGGTGTGAAATATGAGTGACTATGAAATATTTAGATATCTCTAGAATATTGGTCCACCTGCTCAATAATCTCGTATGTAAATTCAAGGAATACAGGTCAGTCAGAGCAATCTTGTAAAATGGTGTAGCTTGAGCCTTCATACTAGATTGAATAGTATTACCATGTTTAGTAGTGAAGACAACATAGTTCAACTATAAGAACAGACACATAGAATAAGGTAACAGATTTGTCAAAAATAAATTCTTAGTTTTATGGTCCACAGATTTTGAAAAGGATGTTATGATTTTATGAAATAAAAACAGAATCTTAAATGGTTGTATTGGCACTATTGACTCTCTAGATTTAAAGAACGATCTTAGACTACAACCTCAATCCTTTGTTTTTTTGTTTGTATGTCAGTCACAGGGTTTGAACTCTGGGCTTTTGGGCTATCCATGTGCTCTTCAGCTCAAGGTGAGCACTCTACCGCTTGAGCAACATCAAAACTTCCAGTTCTGTAGTGGTTTATTGGAGATAAATGTCTCATGGACTTTCCTGCCCGGGCTGGCTTTGAACCACGATCCTCAGATCTCAGCTTCCAGAGTAGTTGGGATTACAGGCGTGAGCCACCGGCACCTGGCCTACCTCAAACCTTATAAAGAATGACTATCAAACTAAATGTGAGATGTAAAAACCTATAAAACCTAAATGTAAAAATTCATGACATTGATCAGTAAAGGTTTCTAAAAATTTGACATGGAAAATATTACTGGCTAAAGAAAAGCAAGAACTGGATTATATCAAGTGATAACCTTTCATAATTCAAGGGACACTATAACAGAAATGAAAACATATCCAACAGAGGGCACGTATTTGTTAATGCTACAATGTTAATGCTACAATGATTCTGAAACTTAAGTATTTTTATATCTTCTAATCTATATAAATTTTTCCTGAATAGGATATTTCTTTAAATAACATATGTAAATCAATAGCCAATAGGAGGAGCATATGAATTAAGCTCTTTTTTAGTGTCTAAGAAATAATAAAAAGAAAATTCAATAGTATGACCATAATATAAAAAAAGGAGGCAAAATACAGTAATGCATTTGTGGAGAAATTGATATGTTTCTCATTGTGATCGATTTGTATAATACTGCAATCATTTTAGCAAACAAGTTTTCAAGCCTTCAAAAGGTGAAAAAGAATTGTATAGGATCCACGCATTACACTTCTATGAATGTATTAAACAGAAGTAAAAAACATTTTTGGACAGAGAATGTAGTTAATTGACAGTGAACTTGTATAGTATGTGTGAGACCCTGGAAATGATCCCCCAAATATAGAGGATGTATGCTGGGCAAATTCCGGTAACTGAATTTTATATCTATTTTAATGTCTGTTCTAAAATTTACAGCATTTCTATTTGAAGAAATGCAAGTTTGTGAAAATTAGGCTTTGAAAACCTATGAAGGTACAATTTACTTCCAAATCACTAAAATGTATACAATAAAAGGTGATAATATATTGTAAGTGAATTACATGTCAGGAAAAAAAAAAAACTATTGTTAAAACTTCTTCACACAAAATGCAGAATAGCTAAAAAGATGTTTTTGGTGTTGGCTAAAAACTCTTTCTAAACTACTGCATTTAAAACAAAGATGTGGGGCTGGGAACGTGGCTCAGTGGTACAGCCCTTGCCTTGCATGCTCAAGGCCCTGGGTTCGATTCCTCACCACCACATAAGCAAAACAAAAAAAGCCGGAAGTGGGGCTGTGGCTCAAGTGGTAGAGCGCTACCCTGGAGCTGAAGAGCTCAAGTGCCCAGGCCCAGAGTTCAGGCCCCACGACCAGACCCCAAAAAAAAAACAAAAACAAAAAACAAAGATGTGATTTCTGTTTATTTTGAAGGTATTTTGTCCGTTTGAATTTAGACAGAGATAACTTAATCCAAAAGTATATGTGATAACTGGAATACCTATACCTAGGAATTATGCATCACTTCTAAGTAATTTATTTTTATTTTTATTTTTTTATTGTGAAAATACTGTACAGAGGGGTTACAATTACATGGACAATTTAATGAGTATATTTCTTATCAAGCATTGTAGCCTCCTCCTTTGTTTCCCCTTCCCATTCCTTCCCATCCTCCCCCGCCGCCCCACCCAATCCTCCTCCCTACACCCCCCACCAAAGTTGTAAAGTTCATTTTTTGACATAAGGACTTGTATATCTCATTGTTGCAATGGGTCCACCTGTATCCCTATTTCTTTCCCATGGTTTCCCTTATTTGCAATATTTAGTATATGTCTGAGTCAAGCAGAAAGTTCAGATAAGGTAATGTTAAGGAAATGAACCCTAAGATATGTATTCAAATGTTTTTTTTTCTTTCATGCAATTGTTTCTAAAACATTTATAAGATTATTTCTTTGTTGTTTTGTATGTCCCTCCCCCACAGTATAACCCCTGCTTTCACTGTATTTGATGTCGGTATAATTTGTAGAGGGGAAGGGGAAAAACTTCTGAGTAATTGAGAAACTTTTCTGGAAGAAACTATTAGGAAATGACAGAAGACACCTATGCATCTGCATTTTATGAAAGTCATATGTTACTTGCTCAATCAAATGGCTTATCTCTACCTTACTAGGAAAAACGTATTATTAAGATAAGAGCCAAAAGCAGTGAAAAGAACAAAATACACAATCATCTTGATTTATTTGTGAAAGTAACAAATGAAATAAAACAATTCCACTCAAGCGACTCCAATATTAGTGTATGTGAAGATGTTCCTGAATGCCAATATCCATTACATTTTTGGAATTTTAATTTCTACTAACATATGAAAACTAGAAGAAGAAAACAAACATAGAGTGAACCAGCCTTGAAATCATTTTCTTAATTGTTTTGAAATTACAAAAGAATTGAGACTCCTTTGCTTTGGAAACCATTTAAAAATATTTATCAAATGATAATTCAAATACCAAGCAAGAGTAATTTTATATAATCATTATAAATATCATTTTATTACTTTTGTAAAATAGAATAAAATAAACCAGTCCCAATATATGACCTACCTATCATTATTATTAACTTGTAATCATTACCTAAATATCTTAAAAAATCTAAATAGTCATGTCTTTAACATAGACGTAAATATTCTATACTTTTTTACTTAACATTTTTCAAGGGTATGTATTCATGTTTCTAAGAAATATTCACAGCAGTTAAAAGATGCTTTTGTGAAATTAATGTGATACAATTGTTGTTGTGGGTGTTGTTTGCAAGGCCTGGGCATTGTCCCTAAGCCTTTTTATTGTCAAAGACAACACTCTATAACTTGAGGAAAAGAGCTAATTCCTGTTTTTAGTGGTTAATTGGAGATAAGAATCTAACAAGTACTGTTCGGTCTGGGCTAGTTTCGAAAACAATTCTAAGATTTCAGCACACAGAATAACTCGTATTATAAGGGTGAGTTACCGGCACTTAGTTTCATGAAGTTATTTATTAATTATAATTATGTTTTAAGATGTTTGTTTCACTATGATGTATATCATTGTGCAAATAAATTTAGATATATGTATATATTTCTGATGACAAATAATCTCTAAAAATGAACTATTCTACACATAACATATATATATATATATATATATATATATATATATATATATATATATATATATATGACAGACTCCCTCTAAAACATTTATGTTAGCATTTTTACCTTTTTCATTTCAAAGATATACAGTCTATTTTTCTAAAAGTTTCCTAGAATAAAATAACTAATATTTCAATATAAAGTAGAGTTTATTACTTTCAAGGGAATTTTAGATATACACATGATATTGTAGTTACATTTACAGTATATTACTTGAAAAGGTTCTGCCCAAACTCTTAAATATTTGTTTGTAGTTAAGGAGAGAGACGAAGTTAATTAATACTGATTAGGAATTTGCAATGCTTCAAAAAATCTATTCCATAATTTGTTATAAGCACATAGTCAAGTTACCTGATATGGTTTAGTTTTTTTTTGTTTATTTGTTCAAAATTTCAATATGGATGCATGCACAGTGGTAACATTAAAATTGTTAATCAATAGACAAATAATAGTAAAATCATAGACACATATCCGACGTTCAATAATTAGCACTTATGATGCTAATAATAATTTGGATGTAGTGTAGCCTAACAATGACGATGTTGTGATTGAAAAGGAAAAAAAAAAAAACTTTAATTATCTTTGAAGTTAAATTTCCCACATTGAGTGCATAGTTATAAACAGCGTTGGATGACATACAATAACAAGAGGAAGGCTGGGAAGGTGGCTCAGGGGCAGAGTGTTGGCCTTGCCTACATGAGGCTCTGGGTTTGATTCCTCAGCACCACATAAGCAGAAAAGGTGGGAAGTGGCACTGTGGCTCAAGGGGTAGTGTACATTGAGCTGAAGAGCTGAGGGACAGTGCCAGGCCCAGAGTCCAGGCCCCATGATGAACCAAAAAAAAAAAAAAAACAGAATAAAAAGAGGAGAGTTTCAATATCAAGAAATACAATCACATAAAAAGTTAGAGACAGTAAAAACCCTAATGTTATGCCAGCAGTCTTTCTAATGTATACTCACTGTTCTTGGTGATATTATTTTCTTATAAATAAAATCTATTATTTCCATATTTTGATGGACTAAGATGTAGGTTTCAACTTAATGTGATTAGTTCAAATAACTTTCTCATATAGACACTACTCAATAACCAATGTTTCCAATGATATATTAAGAGTATATTCTTCATTACAGCTGTAAATACATGACACAATATACATAATACCACTTACTTATCTGCAGTTACCATAAAAGGACAAGAGCTGCAGAGCCAGGAGTTAAAATTTATTTTTATTTCTTCAGGAAACTATTTCTGACTTTATACCAACAAACTGAATTTGACTCTTTCCTTATTTGTAAACTAAGGTAGAAAATGTAAGGACTGTTTACTTTCTTTTTCCTTGCTCTAGAAGTCAATATTTATATTCTTCAATATTTCTAGTAGATTACATCCATTTACAGATGAGAAATATAAGACCAACAGTTAATGTTGTGTGTAAATAATGGTACTAGAATTTTTGTCTGAGTTCTTCACTCTGTGTGCTTACAAGGAGAGCCATTTGGTGATGGAGAAGACCAATATGAAAAGACTATGGGGAAAAATGCATACTTTGTAAACAGTTGTTTTAGGACTGAGTGACTGGTGATGAGTATTTGCAATAGGCTGGTGTCAGGGGTATAAAAAGGAGTACATAGAAATTACATTAGTTACAGAAACTGAGAAAATCTTGATCGTTCATCTAATGGATGGAGGTAGGGTAAGAGGAACTTTAAAGTGTTTCCACATGTCTGTCTCCTAACTATGTTAGTTACATTCTTGATGATAAGGACTACAGGTGGAAAAGATGGATTTAGAGGAAAAAACTCTCTGATTGTTCTAAGGTTTATGTAAACAGATGCAAAGATAGGTCTGTTTGAACATCATCAAAATATCCACGAACATGAATATGAAAAATAATAATAAAATCAGGGACATTATTAAAGGGAAGAGGAAAAGGAAAGTTCTGCTGAAAGTGTGAACAATGTGAGTATCAGTGTGGATAAGATTGGAGGAAAGAGATAAATAAGGAAACAAAAAAGTAATAAACACAGATTTACAGAAGAAAAGGAAGGAAAGAATTTTCAGGAAGATATTGAAGAAAATCTACTATTTGGATTTGAAAAGTAAAAGGACATAGACAAGATCAATAAGAACAGTGTTTTTGTGAAAGTCATATTAATAAAATGTTGAGATATGAATGTGAAGACATAAAATTCTGGATCCATAATTTCAACAGGTCCTGTTGATTCTAAATATTGGGAACAAATGCTTTTATCCTGACTTAAGAAATATTATACAGATATAACTCATGAACTTTTTTTAGAGGTATTCTCTGAACATTTTTGAAAACTTTATTTAGCCAGGAGATTATAGATTGAACTAAAGCACAGACAAGTCTACTTTGTCCTATAGTTCCAATTATTGACCCATCTATCCATATCAGTTTGGGATGTTATTGAAATATATTTAGATATGTTTGGATATCTTATCAGCCTACTCATTATAAATGTAGGACAAGTAACACCAAGTATTAGATTGCACATACAGCTTTACTGATGTGACTGAAGACTCCTCGAATTGATTCTTCTTTAAAATAGAAAATTCCTCAATCGCCATTGACAGATCATAACTGGTCTCTTTTTAACTTGGAAGTTATAGATTATATCATTTTATACTCTAGGGACAATGATCTGCTGTCAGTTATTTTCTTCTCTTACCCTTCTTTTGCCCTTCCACTTACATAATTATTCTTTAAAGAGACAGAATTGAGCTTGCATTTCTAAATTCTTCAAAATTATCTGAACTAATTCATACTTCTGGCAGCCTCCTATATCTTTCTCAAGGGAAATATTTTTTCACTACCATTTTTATTCTATATGATATTGGATATCTTCCTGCCTAATTCAGTGCAAGATATAAATTAGACTCATTCAGATATCTTAACACTTGTACGACCATAAAATACTATCTTACTTGGAAATCATGACATTAGTATATCTGGTAGTTGGCATCTGTCATTTTTGAATGGCTTCAAGTGATACTTACATGCAATCATGTTTTAAACCAATATACCACTCATTAGATGAACGAATTGACAAAATGTGGTTTATATATGTACGGAGGAATTCTATGCTTCCAATTCATAAGGAAATGGAAAGACTTGAAAAAATCCTAAGAAAAATAAGCAAGACACAAAGACAGATTCCATGGTTTCCCTCATTTGTAATAACTAGGAAATATCTAGGGTAGTCCTAGCAGATGAACAGAATGGCTCAATAGCTATGTATAAATGAACACAAAAAAAAATGATACTGAGCAAAATAAACTCCTAGATATGGAAAGAGAGGTTTTTCTTTGTGGTTGTTGTTTTTAATGTACTATGTGATTCCTTTTTTCTTTTGTGTTTTCCTCTATGGTGTGTCCACTTTTGTATTTGATTTCAGTATCCTGTGTATTGTATATATATATATATATATATATATACATATATATATATATATACATATATATATATATTGTATATATATATATATGTATATATATATATATATATATATATATATATATCTTCATTTGACAAGGGAAGTGGAACAATAAAATGGTGAGACAAAGGACAAAAGGCACATCAATGCAATAGCAATACTCACAAGACAACATGTTAGAAATTTACATTACGATTTGTGAGGAGTATTGGGGTGAAGGAAAAGTGTGAGAAAAATGAGGGAGGGGTAAAAATTTTGACATATTATGTATCCACTAACTTACAATTACTGCAAGACTTCTATATATCACCTTGACAATAAAATTAAGTTAAAATGAGCTGCATAAAATATAATTTCACTGTATTAGTATAATAAATATTATTCTATGTGTATTACCTTTTAAAAAATGAACATTTTGCCTGCTAATTTGAATTAGCTCTTTCTTTATCGGAGGGAATTCAACGTGAATGTTATCAAAGTATACAATATTTTCAGAATAGACTTGCCATTATTTTGAAAAAAACATTATTTTAGTATTGTCTCATACTAAAACAGAAAACAGTTCAATTCTATGGAAACTCCTAAATTTGAAAACTGACTAATTGTTAAGAGGACAGAATATATCTGTTCCTCAACATTCCTATGAGTACTAACTACTCATTTTCAAATTTGAACATGCCATACCAGAGACAGGCTTGGCTTACTTCTCAATATAATTTTTTCCAAGTTTTTCCATTCCCTAACAAATGGGGCAATGTCATTCTTTCTGATGGAGGCATAGAATTCCATTGTGTATATATACCACATTTTCTTGATACATTCATCTACTGAAGGACATCTGGGTTGGTTCCATAACTTAGCTATGGTAAATAATGCTGCAATAAACATAGATGTGCTGGTAGCTTTAGTGTGGTCTTGTTTGTAAACATTTGGGTACATGACCAAAAGTGGGATTGCTGGGTCATAGGGGAGCTCTATGTGGAGTCTTTTGAGAAATCTCCATATTGGTTTCCAAAATCGTTGAACAAGTTTACACTGCCACCAAGAGTGCAATAAGGTTCTCTTCTGTCCACATCCCCTCCAGCATCTGTTGTTATTAGAGTTCTTGATTATAGCCATTCTAACTGGGGTGAGGTGGTATTTCAATGCTGTTTTGATTTGTATTTCTTTCATGGCTAGAGAGTTTGAGCGTTTCTTCATGTGTTTGTTGGCCATCCTTCTTTCCTCTTCAGAGAAATTTCTCTTTAAATCTTTAGCACACTTATATATTGGGCAGTTGATTTTTGAAGATTTGTTGTTGAGGGATTTAATTTTTTAAGTTCCAGGTATATTTTAGATATGAGATCTTTATCCATTGTATGGCTAGTGAAAATCTTCTCCCAATCCATGGGCTTTCTAGTGATATTGCAGGCTATGTCCTTTGCCAGGCAGAAAATCTGCAATTGCATGCAATCCCTTTTGTCCAACCTTTTTTTGATTTTTTTTTTTTTTGTGTGTTTCTGGGTTTCCATTAAGAAAATTTTGGTCTGTACCAAGGAGACCTAGGGTTTTTCCTATTCCATCCTGTAATGTTCCAATAAATACCCAAGAGAAATATCTGTAGGTAATGGCCTCCAAACAGGCTGCTCTCAAGACTTGTAGGAGATCTAGGTATTGGGAGACCCTCAGGGGCCCACTGGAAAATACTCTTCCTAGAGCCACAAAGTAAGACCAAGCATGCTAGGTGTTGGTCATGGGGCTTGTACTCTGGGCCTGGGCACTGTGCCCCAGCTCTTCAGCTTACCACTTGAGCTACAGAGCCACTTCTGGTTTCTAGAGGTTCCTTGGAGATCAGAGTCTCCCAGACTTTCCTGCTCAGACTGGCTTTGAACCTCAATCCACACATCTCATCCTTCTGATGAGCTAGGAGTACAAGTGTGAGCTACTGGGGCCTGGCTGATCTGGCCTTTCACCACAGTGGACTAGGAACTCTTGAAAGCTCTTCTTTACTTTTTAGGTGCCAGTACTGGGGATTGAACTCAGGGGTCTGGGCTCTGGTCTCTTAACTTTTTTCCCTCAAGGTTAGCTCTCTACCAATTGAGCCACAACTCCATTCCTGGCTTTTGGTAGTTCATCGGCAAGAAGAGTCTCACTAATTTTCCTCCCCTGAGCTGGCTTGACCCACGATCTCTATCTCAGTCTCCTGAGTAGCTAGGATTTACAGGGGTTGAGCCACTGGTGGCATTGGGCTAGAAGCTTTTCTTAAGCAAGCATTCTCCCCTGCATTTGTACTGACTCCTCCAGGCAAAGGAATTCTGTGGGTCAGGAGCTGTGAAAAATAGGCTTCCAGCCACCAGAAATGGCAGGGGTCTGTGGTGAAAAGCCAAGCTATTCTTCTCATGGGCCCCCTTCTTGGACCCCAACCTCTGCCCTGTGACTCAAGTACAAACCTTGACCCAGCCATGAATGTCCTGACAGACTCTTCTGAAGCCACAGAACCTTCATTCCACCCACACTACCTGCTCTACAGCACACCTCAAGACCTTTGCCCATGCTGTACCTTCTGCCTGAGGCTCTCTGTCCTGTATCCACATCTTAGAACTCCTGTGGAATTTTGGCATTGATTATAGCACCTCCTGGAGCAAGTCTGATCTTCCCTTATCCCTCTTTTTTTAAATAATGAGTTGCTAGAGATGGAACTTGTGAAAGGTGACTGGCAAATGCTCTATCATGATGTTTGTTTGTTTGTTTGTGTGTGTGTGTGTGTGTGTGTGCCAATCCTGGGGTTTGAATTCATGGTCTGGATTCTATCCGATCCCTGAGCTTTTGTGCTCAAGGCTAGCACTGTACTACTTGAACCATATCTCTACTTCTGGCTTTATGGGTGTTTAATTAGAGAAAAGTGTCTCATATAGACTTCCCTGCTTCCAATTGGGATCCTCAGATCTCAGCCTCCTGAGTTGCTTACAAAGGTGAACCATCAGCAGCTTCCCTCTACTCTACTTCTTTCCTATAACCATGGCCCTCCTATGAGTCCCACAAGAACATGTCATACCAGGCTCATTTTTTTTCTTTTTGCCAGTCTTGGGTCTTGAACTCAGGGTCTGGGTATGTTCCTGATCACCTTTTGCTCAAGTCTAGCACTCTATCACTTAAGCCACAGTGCAACTTTTGGCTTTTTCTATTTCTTTGGACTGAGGAATTGAACCCAGGACTTAGTGTGTGCTAGGTAAGCACTATACCACTAAGCCACATTCACAGCCCAAGGCTCACTTCTCATGGGAGTTATGAGGGTGGGATTTATTGGCATACCCTTTTTGGCATAGTAATTGCTATTTAATATCTTTGCCAAGATTTGGGACCAGCCTGAGACTTGGCAATGACGAATGATAAATGAGTGATAGCCACCAGGCCCCAGAGGTCTAGGCTCATATCCTACAGAGGGATAGAGACTATGGAGCCAGAAACTTCAACAACTCCTACAGTCTAGGAACTGTGGTCTCCCTGGAGGCAGTGGCTGGCTGCTACGTGTCCCGATGGTAGACTTCAGCCAGAATATAAGGCTTCAATTTTTAAATGGCAGAGAGGGATGCTTTGGTCAAGCTGCAGGTTCAGACTGAGGACTCTTCAGGGCTTTTCCTAGCTTGACCAGGTTGGGGGGCTGGCCATGGCAACCTGCTGACTGCCCATCATCCATACATCATACATCCATATACAGAGACATGGAATTATTGCCTCATTTGGGGGGGGCAGTTCCAGGTTTTTAATATGAGCCTAGGCCCTGTCCCTGAGCTCCTTTTGTTCAAGGGTAGTGCTCTGCCCTTGAGCCACAACTCCATTCATTTTTTTTCTTGTGATATCTTAGAAATAAGAGTCTCACAGACTTTCTTGCCCCCGCTGAATTCAAATTGGCAATCTCTACATCTCAGCCTCCTGAGGAGCTAGTATTACATGCATGAGCCCATGGCTCCTGGATTTCTTTTCTTCTTGTTCTTTTTTATAATTGTAACAATCTGAAATCTTTATATTGTCATTCCAATGGTTTGCATTCAAAGTAAACTACCCAGGCCTGGAGTTCAAATAATAGAACTGCCACCCACAAATGGAAGGAGATCCTTCCTATTCATGGGAATGCTAATGGAATATTATGAAAGTAATAAACTTGCAGCTAATCCATGATTCTATTTTAGAATGCCACACAAAAATTATTGGATATATATATCTTCCATTCCAGCACCATGGTATAATTCCCCTAATGGAAGTCTATTGACTAATTTTTAATTAAGGCTTTTGTAAGTATTCAACCGTGATACTTCATTAAATGGAGGCACTATTTAGTAATGAATAATTAGTAATTATATATATACATATATAATTTAATATCCTCACCTTCCCTCTCTATGTATGCATATATATATATATATATATACATATCTATCTATCTATCTATCTATCTATCTATCTATCTATCTATCTATCTATCTATCTATCTATCTATAAGGCACTCCTATGGCTTTATCACAGGTCCTCAGAACTCCTGGCAGCTCAGTTTGCCAGAGGCTGGTGTGCTAAGACTGTGACCCCATTTATGGATTGGCCATTGAAGACCGTGAGTTGAAATCCTAGCATGGCCAAAAATTTATTTGTGGATTAAGAAGCCAATTTTGCCATATTTATTTTTTCCTTCTCTGAGAAAGTCCTGGGTCTCAATATGATGCATGATCCATATGTGGATATATCCTATGTGATATGATGTAATAAAAATGTTATATGTGTAATAATACTAAATAAATAAGGGTAATAAGCGTCATACACAGTAAACCTATGCATGTAAATAGATCTCATATATTAATATTCCTTTTTCCAGTGCTGGGGATTCAATTCAGGCCCTGATAACTGCTCTGAATTTCTTGTCTTCAAGCACGGTGAACCTTTGCCCTTCACCTACAGTGCCACAGAGTTATCCATACCCTGAGTTCAAATACAAGGCCTGCCAGGAAAATGGTGCAAATTCCAAACCAGGGCTTTATTGTTGTTATTATTATTATTATTAGCCGAGCACAGGGCTTGCACTCAGGTCTTGGCATTTCTGACACAGCAGACCCTTGTATCCGAGGACCCGAGTTCAAATCTTGTGGCTGGGAAAAAAAATAAAAATAAAAAAAAAGGAGAAGCATAAAACTGAGAAGTTCAAGAAGGTGGTTTTACTTTTTTTTTCCTTTGTATTGTGACCATCCTGGGTCTAAATGACAAGTCCCAGAAAGTGTACATGACCTTGCAATACTGATGTTTGGCAAGCTATTAAAGAAGCCATACCAAAACTGGCAACTTAGTTCTGGAGGTCGAATCCCGGGATTGCCACTAATGAATAGTGGAGATTCTAAGAAACCCATTCCCATATACATCCATACAAATGGAATGTTATAAAATTAACAATTAAATTGGTAGTTAGTGTATGATTATAAAATTATATACAACAATTATACTACATTGACTAATTTTCAATTAACCCTTTATTGTGTATTCAACTATGATAGTTAAAAAAGCAAGGAATAAGTTAATTGCCAATAATCGGTAGTAATATTGTATATGCAATTTCATAGTATACAGACATATGTCTCTTGTTTTATGCATCTACATCTATCTATCTACGAATCTACACATTTATCTGTTTATACACTTGTCACTACTGGGGCTCAGTGGTAGAGTACTCGCCTAGTACATGCAAAGTCCTAGGGTCGATTCCTCACTACTGTGTGCATAGATAAATCTGGAAGTTGTGCTGTTGCTCAAGCAGCTGAGCACTAGCTGAGCATAAAAGCTTAGAGACTGTGTGTCAAGACACTTACTCAAGACCCAGGAATGGCACCAAAAAAGAATGTTCTGACTACATCTATATAAGGATATCACTGCAAATACCTCATCACAGAGCAAGTCTGGAGTCCCGTGCAGACAGCTGCTGTCTCACCTGAATTAGCCAGACGTAAACCGTTGCAACTCAGCTGCACAGAACCAGATGCTGCTGGCTCGCTCACCTCTGTCATCCAGGATACTTGGGGGCTAAGATCTGATACTGGTGAGTTTAAAACCCAGCCCTGGCAGGAAGTCTGCGAAACTCTGAGCTGTGCCTCAAAGTGGTAGAGCTCTAGCCTTGGGCAAAAGATCTTAGGACAGTAACCAGGCTTTCAATGCAATCCCTGTGGCTGACTCCACTTTCCCCCCCAAAACCCCTCTAAATCATTAGATATGATCTTTGTGTGCTTTTTGATGTGTTTCTGAAAGAATGGTGATATTGATGAAAGCACCCTAATTTGTGGGATACAGCTATGTGATGAGTCGTTCATGAAGTTTTGTGTGCTGCGTCCTACTTTCATCTGGTTCTTGTAAGAGCTCCCCAAGTCAGATGATTGTGCTGAAGAGAAACTTGAGGCTCAGATATTATGTTTGTCTCCTGCAGACAGTTGTTTGGGTTTATTTTTCTCAGTCGTGAACCTTGAACTCAGGGCCTAGCCCCTGACCCTTCCCTGTTGGGCTCATGGCTAGCCCTCTACCACGTGAAGCCAAGGATCCCCTTGCAACAGAGTGTTACACTCTAGGTATCTGCAGCTGAGGTCTGTCATCCTGCTTACCCAGGAAGCTGAGATATGATGATCTCGGTTCCAAACTATCCCAGACACAAAAGGTCCCATGAGACTCTAATCTCCTTTTCACCACTTAGAAATTTGAACTGGAAGCTGGGAGCTGGTGACTCCCACCTGTCATCCTAGCTACTCAGAAGCCTGAGAGTTGAGGATCACAGTCCAAGGCCAGGCGGGGCAGGAAATTGCTTGAGAGGCTTCTCTCCAGTGAACTACCAAAAACCTCCAGGGATGCTGTAGCTCAAGTGGTAGAGCGATTGGATTTAGCTGAAGAACTCAAGGACAGCTCTCAGGCCTAGATATAAATTCCTCCAACTTCCAAAAAAAAAAGAAAGAAAGAAACCTGAAGTGGAGTGCTGGGAATGTGTCTTAGGTGTAGAGTGCTTTGCCTGTATGAATCCCTGGGTTTGATTCCATAGTACCACATACTAGAAAAAGACTGAAGTGGCTATGTGGCTTAAGTGATAGAATGCAATCCTTGTACCGGAGAAACTCAGGTCCAGTGTTCAGGTCCTTAGTTCAAGCTCCAGGACAAGTGTATGCACACACATACATGTGCACACAGACACCCACACACACACATAGATACACACAAACAAACACAAATACCAGAAGTGAAGGTGTGACACAAAATGGTAGAACACTGAGCTTCTATTCTGAGCTCATGGTCAGCACTGAGGCCCTGTGTTCAACCCCAAAACCTAGCCATCCGGGTCCAAACTAGGAGAGGTCAAAGGTTTCAAAAATTGATTAGCATCACCAGCCCTAAATGACAGGGAGCATTGTGATATTCCACATGTGCTTAGATTTAGCAAGCTTCCAGAAACCAAGGAAGCCACCATTGCCAATAATGAATCATTTCATTAGTTTCAGTTTCCTTGTTTTCTGCCAAAAGGACCCTTGAAATAATTGTAGCAGGTTATTTCAACACTGGAACATAGTCTAACAAAGACAGGATAAATGAAGGGAACTTAGCCTGCCACTGGAGGTGGCACAAATGAAGGTTTCCTGTCAAAACAGCACTGGGGAGAGAGATAGCTTGGGGTACAAAGAGGCCTTTTTCTCCTGGCCTTTAGAGCCTGCCCACACTCCTCCTCACTAATTGGCATGGATGTAGTTGTTTATTACACAGCTGTACTCGTGTGAGGCCTTTTGTCTGTCTGTTCCAACAATGAGGCAGACTTCCTCCAGCACCCTGGTGTGTGCAGAAAACCTCAGGCTACACTGGGAACAGTGAGGGGAGCCCGGAACATGCACTGTCTTGAAAGCACAGTCTGTGTTATGAAATCATTCTATTCAAAGCAAATTTTCTAGCTGGATGCCTTTCATCATAGTGACTCTGGACCTTTACCGATAGAAATGCATGCATACATACATGGGGAAACATGGAGTGACTTGTTTTTTATTTTGCTCTTTTTTTGGCAGGTCCAGGGGTTGTATTATGAGCCCAGGCCCTGTCCCTGAGCTCCTTTTGCTCAAGGATAGCGCTCTTTCCTTGAGCCACAGCCTCACTCATGACGAGTTTTTATTCCTTTGATCCCTCAGAAATAAGAGTGCTCTGGACTTTCCTGTCCTGGCTGAATTCAAACTGGTATTCTCTATGTCCCAGACTCCTGATGAGCTAGGATTACAGGCAGGAAAAAATGACACCTGGCTTTCTTTTCTTCTTATTCTTTTTTCATTGTGACAAACTGAAATCTTCACAGTGTTATTCTAATGGTTTGCATTTTGAAGTAAACTACCCAGGCCTGGAGTTTCAATGCCAAGACTGCCACCTACAAATGGAGGGAGGTCTTTCCTATTCATGTGAATGTTTAATGGAATGTTATAAAAATAAAAATTGAGGAGTTCCGGGAAGATGTCGGAGGAGAAGCTAGAGGCTAAACAAGCTCTCGCATAGAAAGCAGTTTTAGAGTTCCAGTGAACAGTCCTAAGGCAGAGAATCACACCAAGTGTGCGATCACAGGTCAGAGAGTTAGGCCAGAGAGGGAAAATCCAGGCAAGGAGACAGCTTTCAGCTCTTGCCACCAGCTGCCGCTGCTGCAGAGGCGGTTGCGGCGGCCGCCTCAGACGCCGTACCTGAATCACAGAGATACTGGGACGAAGGAGTCAGATGCAGGGGCAAGCTGATTCTACTCAACACCAGCAAGAACCTACAAGGAGCGGACATCTTCATCCTGAAGTTCACAGACAAGAGACGACCCATTAACCAAGACTCAGCATGAGTAGAAGCCTGACATATTCACTCCTTCTCAGGGAGCAGAGGAGAGAAGGCCAACCCTCCCCCCCAGTAACGAGATCTCCATCTTGGATACCGACAACTCTCGGCTGAGCTGCTAGCTCCAACTCAGGCCTTGGAAAAAAAACTAGAGTCATTTAGCAGGTCACAAGAACTTAATGGCATTACCTGCCAGACTCAGCTCTACCCAGGGAAAAGTCACCCAGTTCGGGCGCCAGCCCTAGGAGTGGCTTTCTTCACTGGGTAATCAGAGCCAGAGGCTGTCCCTCCCTTTAGCACCCTCTACAATCAATTGAAATTCAGTAAACAGAAACCCTGAGAGTGGCTCCAGGCTGGGCTCTGTGAGTTTCTCACAAACCAGCCCCCAGGAAAAGCTACTGTTAGTTGAAACGCCTCAACTCTACCCAGAACCTAGCCTCAGCACAGCATCTCCAAACTTGAGAAAAAAGCCATTTCCCTCTTTTGTGATACTCAAAGCAGATATCCCTCCCATTGAACTAGCCTGAGAGGAGGATCACAAAATCCTGGGTAAAGCAGAGCATTTTTCTGCCTGTTGAACAAACTGACGTAAGAAACCAACCAAGCCACAGGACCACAAGCAGACCAGAGACTCCAAAAAGAGGCTGGTTATGGACACAAGGGATATAGACGATTTTTCCCACCACTCCCAAAATAAATCAAAAACTTTTTTTCTTCTTACTTTTCTTTTTTTTTTTTGGTACCTTACATAAAAAAAAAAACCACCTTTTTTTCTTTTCTAAAACTTTTTTTAATCTTTAATTTTTGCCTTTTTTGAAAAAATTTTTTTTCCAGTAGCTTTTTTTTCCTCTTATAATTTTTATTTTAAGGATACATGTGTGTGTGTCTATTTCTTCCTTTTTGTTTTCTTTCTCTCTCTTTTTTTAAATTATCTTTTTGTTTTTTGTTTAGCTCTACTGAAATTCTGATCTTTTTTTCTTCCTTTCTTATCCTTTTCACCTTTTCCTCTCTTTCAGTCTTCTTTATGGGACTTAATTGTTGTCCTGCACATCCTCACATATACCCGTAGTTGAATATTAGACCATATCCACCATTGTGTACATACTTAAACCACAAATTAATTGCTCAGTTCAAAACCTCTGAGAATTAAATTCCTTAATAGCAGTACTACCTCTTTATACGTATATACTATTTTAAGCACTATTAGTTTTAAGTTTTTCACATCTCCTTTTTATCCTTCCCATTCTCTCATTATATTCACGTTCTTCTCTAACTAGATTGTTTTCAACCCTGCATAATATTATTAATTTTTAATTTTCTACTTTTCAGGTCTCTTTTCTTTTCCCTTTCTCTTTCTTCTTTTTTTCTCTCTATTTTCATCCAACCCAACTTATTTCTTGCTTTGAGATAAGGACTTAGTTAACTCTCGCTGTGCCTTCCCACATCACTCTATTCGACATCAGGTTAGACCATGCAGAATATCCAATCTCAGGGATTGAAGACAGCCTAGATATTATAGAGAAAGAACATACAACCATCCAAGACAAGCCCAAGAAATATGAAAAATCTATCCAACACTTGAAAGACACCATCAGAAGGCCTAATCTAAGGATAATAGGTGTAGAGGAGCACCTAGAAACAGAAGTTAATGGTCTAGGAAATTTGTTTAACAGGATCCTAGCAGAGAACTTCGCAAACATGCAAAAAGTTAGGCCTATTCAGATACAAGATGCTTTTAGAACCCCAAATAGACCAGACAAGCATAGGACATCCCACAGTCACAATATAATCCACACAGGATCAACTCAGACCAAGGAAAAGATCCTTAAAGCTGTCAAGGAGAAAAGATTAATCACCTATAAAGGCAAACCGATTAGAATCACCTCAGATTTCTCAGCAGAGACAATCAAAGCAAGAAGAGCCAGGCATGATGTATGCCATGCCCTAAAAACAAACAACTATCAACCAAGAATACTGTACCCAGCTAAACTCTCCTTCATAACTGAAGGCTAAATAAAAACCTTCCATAGCAATGAAAAATTAATGCAATACATCTCCACCAAAACAGCCCTAACAAAAGATTCTTAAAGATGTCCTAAACATAGAAAACCAACAAGACCACACTAAAGGCCAAGAAACAGCACCCAAACTGAGAATCCAAGAACCATAAGAAGAACCCAGTTTTCACAGCACCCAAGAAGGTGGATAACATGGCAAAAACTCCCAAATACCTCTCAGTCCTACCTATCAATATTAACGGAATTAACTCTCCAATTAACGGTCATAGACTGTCTACTGGGATTAAAAAACAAGATCCTTCTATCTGCTGTCTTCAGGAGTCACATCTTGCCCATACCAACAAACACATTTTCAATGTTAAAAGCTCGAACAAAATCTACCAAGCAAACGGCCCCCATAAACAGGCAGAAGTTGCAATCCTAATATCAGATAAAATAGACTTCAAATTAAAATTCATGGGAAGAGATAAAGAAGGTTGCTACATGCTAATTAATGGATCTCCCATTCAGGAGGATATTACGATTCTAAATATCTATTCACCAAACAACGGAACAACCAAATTTATCCAAGAAACACTACTTTCCCTCAAATCCCACGTAGATCCAAAGACATTAATTGGTGGAGATTTTAACACACCACTCTCCCCACTAGATAGATCAACTCAGCAAAAACTCAACAGAGAAACCGCAGAATTAAACAGCTGCATAGATCAAGAAGATTTAACAGACATCTACCGAACATTTCACCCAGCAGCATCAGAATACACGTTTTTCTCAGCAACACATGGAACATTTTCTAAAATATACCATATTTTAGGCCACAAAGCAAATTTGTCCAAATTCAGAAACATTGAATTTATACCTTGCATTCTCTATGAACATAAGGGAATAAAATTAGAACTCGACAACAAAAACCTCCAAAGAAAGTCCGGTAACACATGGAGGCTGAAAAACACACTGCTGAATCACCAGTGGGTCATGGAAGAGATTAGAAAGGACATTCAAATGTTCATGCTATTCAACAAAACGAGCACACAAATTACCAGCTCCTCTGGAACACAGAAAATGCAGTACTAAGAGCCAAGTTTATAGCTCTGGGCTCCTCCATCAACAAGTTGGAGAGATCTGAAACGAACAATTTAATGAGACATCTGAACCTCCTTGAAAAGGAGCAGCAAGAAAAACCCCTATCCAGTAGATGGAACGAAATAATTAATATTAAATCAGAATTAAATGAATTAGAATCCAAAAAAACTATAGAAAGAATCAACAAAACAAAGAGTTGGTTCTTCCAAAAAATTAACAAAATTGACAGACTCTTAGAAAATCTTATCAGAAAAAGAAGAGAACAAACCCAAATAAATAAACTCAGAGATGAGAATGGAAACATCATCACGGAAACAATCAAGATTCAAAACATTATAAGGGAATATTTCTCAAACCTGCATGCTAATATGTTTGAGAACTTAACAGAAACGGACCTTTTTCTAGCAAATATTGACATGCCAAAACTAAACCAAGACGAGTTAAACCATCTTAACAGGCCCTGAAATAGAAAGCACTGAAATAGAAACAGCAATAAGAGACCTCCTAGCTAAGAAAAGACCAGGACCAGATGGCTTTACAGCAGAATTCTACAAGGCCTTCAAAGCAGAGTTCACACCAATACTCCTCCAACTATTCCATGAAATTGAAGAGAAAGTTCACTACCGAACACATTCTATGAAGCCATCATATCTCTCATCCCAAAACCCGGCAGGGACTCATCAAAGAAAGAGAACTATAGACCCATTTCTTTGATGAACATTGTTGCAAAACTTCTCAACAAAATTTTGTCCAATCCAAGTCAACAACTCGTCCAAAAAATCACACAGCATGATCAAACAGGATTCATTTCAGGGATGCAAAGCTGGTTCAATATACACAAATCAATTAATATTATCCATCATATCAACAGGAGCAAGAATAAGAACCACATGGTTATCTCAATACATGCAGATTAAGCATTCGACAAGATCCAACACCCCTTTATGATGAAGGTTTTGGAAAAATTATGAATCCATGGAACATTCTTCAATACAATAAAGGCTGTATAGGACAAACCTACAGTCAGCATTATACTTAATGGTGAAAAACTAAAGCCATTTCCTCTTAACTCAGGAACAAGACAAGGATGTCCAATCTGTCCACTTCTTTTCAATCCAGTATTAGAATGCCTACCTACACCAATAAGAAAAGATGCAAACATAAAGGGGATCCAAATAGGGAAAGAAGAAATAAAATTGTGAATCTTTGCATATGACATGATCTTGTATTTAAAGAATCCCACAGACTCCACTCCCAAATTACTCAAACTGATTCAAAACTGGCAAAGTAGCAGGGTATAAAATTAACCCCCCAAAATCAATGGCTTTTCGGTATGCCAACAATGAGAAATGTATGGCTGAAATTAGGAAAGTTACTTAATTTGTAATAGCCCCCCAAAAAATAAAATACCTAGGAATTAACTTAACCAAAGAACGAAGGACCTCTATGACGAAAACTTTAAAATCTTGAAAAAGGAAATCAAAGCACAACCCGGAAAATGGCAAAAAATCCTATGCTCCTGGATTGGAAAGATTAACATCGTGAAAATGACAATACTTCCCAATGCTATCTACATATTCCAACCTCATTCTTCAAGGAAATAGAAGAGGCAATCCAAAAATTCATACGGAACAATAAAAGACCCCGAATAGCAAAAACTCTCCTCAAAGAAAAGAACACTGCTGGAGGAATATCAATACCAAATTTCATACTCTACTATAAAGCCATAGTAATCAAAAGAGCTTGGTACTGGCACAAGAATAGACCAGAGGACCAATGGACTATAATTGAAAACCCAGAAATGAACCTTCAGTTCTATAGCCATCTAATCTTCGATAAGGGAGCTAAAAAAACAGAATGGAAGAAAGACAGCCTCTTCAGTAAATGGTGCTGGTATAATTGGCTAACTACTTGTAGAAAACTAAAGCTAGATCCTTATATATCACCCTGCACCAGAATCAACTCCAAATGTATCCAAGACCTCGAAGTCAAAGCAGACACTCTGAAAACATTACAGGATAGAATAGGAGAAAACCCAGGGCTCCTTGGCGCAGGCCGAAATTTTCTTAATAGAGACCCAGAAACACAACAAATCAAAGAAAGGTTGGACAAATGGGATTGCATGAACTTGCAGAGTTTCTGCATGGCAAAGGACATAGCTAGCAAGATCAATAGAAAGCCTACGGATTGGGAGAAATCTTCACTAGCCATACAACAGACAAGGGTCTCATATCTAAAATGTACTTGGAACTCAAAGAATTAAATCCCCCAACAACAAATCCTCAAAGAAACAACTGCCCAATAAATAAGTGGCTAAAGACTTAAAGAGAAACTTCTCAAGAAGAAATAAGGATTGCCAATAGACACATGAAGAAATGCTCAACATCCCTAGCCATAACATAAATGCAAATCAAAACAACATTGAGATACCAGCTCATCGCAGTTAGAATGGCAAAAATCAAGAATTCTAACAACAACAGATGCTGGAGGGGATGTGGGCAGAAGGGAACCTTACTTCATTGTTGGTGGGAGTGTAAACATGTTCAACCACTTTAGAAAGCAGTATAGAGTTTCCTCAAAGACTTCATATAAAGTCCCTTAAGACCCAGCAATCCCACTTTTGAGCATTTACCAAAATGTTTACAAACAAGACCACACTAAAGCTACCAGCATAACTATATTTATTGCAGCATTATTTACCATAGCTAAGATATGGAACCAACCCAGATGCCCCTCAGTAAATAAATGGATCAAGAAAATGTGGTATATATACACAATGGAATTCTATGCCTCCATCAGAAAGAATGACATTGCCCCATTTGTTAGGAAATGGAAAGGCTTGGAAAAATTATATTAAGTGAAGTAAGCCAAGCCCAAAGAAACATATGACCCATGGTTTCCCTTATTTGCAATATCTAGTACATGTATCAGTCAAGCAGAAAAGGTGAGATAATGTGATGTTAGGAAAATGAACCCTTAGATATGTGTTTTAATGTTTTTTTCTTTCATGCATTTGTTTCTAACGCATTTATAAGATGATTTCTTTGTTGCTTTGTATGTCCCTCCACCACATTATAACCCTTGCTTTCACTATATTTGATGTCGGTAAAATTTGTGGAGGAGATGGGGAAATACAAGTCGTTTAAGGATACAGGTGGATCTGTTGCAACAATGAGAAGTACAAGTTGTCATGTCGAAAACGAACTTTACAACTTTGGTGCGGGTGTGGGGGTGGGGGAAGGGGTGGGGGATTGGGTGGGGGAGTGGGCAGGGGTAGGTTGGGAAGGGATGTGAAGGGTATACAAAGGAGGAGGCTGAAATGCTTGATAAGAAATGTACTCATTATCTTGCCCATGTTATTGTAACCCCTCTGTACAGTATGTTCACAAAAAATAAAAATAAAAATGTAAATTAATTAAAAAATAAAATAAAAAATTAAAGGAACAATTGAATTTGTAGTTAGTTCATGATTGTTTTATAGAAGTCCACACAATAGGTATTGGATTATATCTTCCATTTTAGTTATTTTGTATAATTCTCCCAGTTAAAGAATACTGACTGCTTTTACATTAATGCTTTAATACGTATTCTACAATGATACTTCATTAAATGCAGGCGTAATTTAATAATAATTCATAATATATGTAATTTCATATCCCCACACTGTCTCTCTCTCATATATATTGCAAACTACACATCTATTTATCTATGTATCTATATCTATACCTATATCCATATCTATATCTACACCTCTATCTTTATCAGCCACTATTATGGCTTGTTCCCAGGTCCTCAGAACTGGTTGGCAGTTCAGTTTGTCAAAGGCTTTTGTACTACAACTGATCCTTTTATGAATTGTGCATTGTGGGCTGTGAGTTCAAATCCCAGCCTGGCCAATATTTTGTATGTGGAGTCAGAAGCCAATTTTTACACATTTTTTTTCCTTCTCTATGAAAGTCCTGGGTCTCAGTATGATGTATAAGCCATATTCAAATAAATCCCTGTGATAAGATTAAATAAATGTTATATATGTAATAATACTAAATAAAATAAAAAATATGGGTAATAAATATCATATGGAGTAAACCCATGTATATAAATAGATCTCATATATGAATATTATTTTTTTCGGTGCTGGGGCTTGAATTCGGGCCCTGGAAACTGGGCTGAATTCTTGTCTTCAATGACGGTGAGCTTCCTCTCCCCCACTGTGCCACAGTTACCCAGACCCTGAGTTCAAATCCCAGGCCAGTCAGAAAAATGGTGTAAATTCCATGTCAGGGCCTTATTTTTTTTGGCCAGGCCTGGGGCTTGAACTCAGCTCAGGGTAACTCTTCCTCACCTTCGATCATCTTAGGCTGGGTTGCAGCCTCTGTACCCACATTTCATCCTGAGATCCTAGAATCCGAATTCAAATCTTGGCTTTGCCAAAAAAAAAAAAAGAAGTGCTGAGAAGGTAGCTCAGTAATAGAGTCCTTGCCTTGCATGCATAAGGCCATGGATTCGATTCCTCAGTACCACATAAGCAGAAACAAGTCACGAGTAGCGCAATGGCTCAAGTGGTAGAGCGATAGCCTTGAGCTGAAGAGTTGAGGAACAGCACCGAGACCCAGAGTTCTGACCCCAAAACCAAAAAGATAAAAGAAGAAAAGAGAGGGGGAAAAAGGAGAAGGTTAAAACTGGGAAGTATTAGAGGCAGTTTTACATTGTTTGTTCCTTTGCATTGCAAGCAGGGCTCGGAAAGTGTACATGACCTTGCACTGCTGGATTTTGGTGGGCTATCTGGGAAACCATAGCCCAAACCAGAAACCTAGGCCTGGGGTGTGAATCCCAGGACTCCCACCTATGAATGATAGGATATTCTAAGAAATGCATTCCGATATACATCCTTATGAATGGAATGTTGTAAAGTAACAATTACATTATTGTATGGTTATATTATAAAATTATACACAATAATTATACTATATTGAATAATTTTCAATTAATACTTTGTTATGTATTCAACCATAATACTTCAATATAGGAAGGAATAATTTATTGATAAGTAGTAGTAATATAATATATATAATTAAATAATATACAGACATCTCTGTCTTGTTTTATACATATATACATATATATACATATATATATATGTTACAATCTACATATCTATTTCTACACTTGTCATTCCTGGAGCTCAGTGGTAGAATGCTCGCCTCGAATGTATGAAGACCTGGGTTCAATTCCACACCATTACATGCACAGAAAACCCGGAAGTAGTGCTGTCAAGCAGTTGAGCACTGGCTTTGAGCATGAAAGCTTAGGGACTGTCTAGGCCCTTACCTCAAACCCCAGGACTGGATCCCAAAACAAGTTAGAATGTTCTGACTGCAATTATAGAAAGGCAGGATTTCAAATACCTCATCACAGAGCAAGCTGGGAGTCTGAAACTGACGGCTGTCATCTAACCTAACTTATCCAGAGGTCAATAGCTGCAGCCCAGCATCATGGAACCAGACACTGATGGCTCACCACTAGCTGCTCAGGGGGTGAGATCAGACACTGGGGGTTGAAAACTCAGCCCTGGCACGAAGTCTGGTAGACTCTGAGCTGTGCCTAAAAGTGGTAGAGATCTAGCCTTGAGGAAAAGATCTTAGGACAGTCCCTCCAACCTATGAGAGGCTGATGACTCTCCCTCACAAAACACCCCTTTAAACCATTAGATGTGAACTTGTGCAGTTTGTGGCATGTATCTGAAACAATGGTGATACTGATGAAAACACCCTAATTCTAATGACAGTTTGTGGGATATAGCTATGTGATGAGTACTTCCTGGGGTGCTGGGTGTTGAGTACTTCTGGGTTGTCCATGGGGTATTGAGTGCTGAGTCCTTCACAGGGTGCTATGTGCTAAGTCCTTCACGAGTTGTATTCTTTAATCTGGTCCTTATAAAAGCTACACAAGTGAGATGAATGTGCAGATGAGAAAGTTGAAGCTCAGATATGTCCCCAAGGCAGGGCCAAATTTATGTATGTACTAAACTCTAGTGACTTGTCTCCTGCAGACAATTGTTTCGGTTTAGGTTTCTCCATCATGAACCTTGAACGCAGAGCATAGGTTCTGAATTTCTTCTTGGGCTCATGGCTAATTTTCTACCATGCTGAGCCAAGGACCCACTTGCAGCAAAGTGTCATGGCTTAGATGTCTTTAGCTGAGGTCTATCATTCTGCCTGCTCAGGAAGCTGAGGATCTCATTTCAAAACTATCCAAGATCACGGTCCAAAGACAGCCTTGGCAGGAAATTCCTTGAGATGGTTATCTCCAATAAACCACCAGAAAGCCTGAAGGGGCATTGTAGCTCAAGTGGTAGTGTGCTAGACTGAGATGAAGAGCTCAGAGACAGCACCCAGGCCCAGACTTCAACTCCTCCAATTTACAAGAAAAGAAAGAAAGAAACCTGGAGTTCTGGGAATGTTTCTTAGGGGTAGACTGCTTTGTGTGTGTGAAACCCTGGTTTTGAATCCTCAGTACCACATCCCTAGAAAAAAAGCCTGAAGTGGCTGTGTGGCTCAAGTGGTAGAGTACTGTCCTTATATAGCAGAAACTCAGGTACAGTGGTTAGGTCCATAGTTCAATCACCAAGACGGTGTATGCGCACACACACTCACACACACACACACGGAGGCACCGTTGCCAATAATGAATCATTTCATTGTGTTCAGCTCCCTAATTGCCTAACAGAAGGACTGTTGGATTAATGGTAGCAGTTTGTTTCAATACTGAAACATAGTCTTACAAAGACAGGATGAGTGTAGGGAACTTGGTCTGCCATGGCAGGTGGCACAAATGAAAGCTTCCAGTCAAAACAGAGCACAGGGGACAGAGATTGCTTGTTGTACAAAGAGGTCTTTTTTTTCCTAACAGCCTTAACAGCCTGAGCACACTCATCCTCACTAATTGGCTTGGATGAATTGTTTGTTATCCAGATGCACAGGAGTGAGGCTTTTTGTCTGCCTGTTCCAACAATGAGGCAGATTTCCTTCAGCAGCCTGGGGTATGGGGTCTCCCTCAGGTTAACTGGGAACAGTGAGGGGAGCTCTGGAACATGCACTGTCTTGAATGCACACTCTGTGCTAAGAATTCATTCTATTCAAAGCAAATTTCCTAGCTAGGTGCCTTTCTGAATAGCAACTCTGGATCTTCACAAATTCAAATACATGTATACACACACAGACACACGGAGTTACTGGCTCTTTTTATGTGGCAGGTCCTGAGGCTGGAACTGTGAGTCTAGACATTTTCCCTGATCTACTTTTGCTCAAGGAAGCAAATGCTTCCTTGTGTCTTAAACCATGATTACTCTAGGTTGGGATGCAGCTTTTACACCCACAGATGATTCAGGGATCCTAGGACCCGAGTTCAGTTCCCAGCACTGGCAAAAATACAGCAAACCAACATAAATGGAGAAGGAAAACTAGGTAATTTTACACAACAGGTTTACTTTTGTTTCCTTGGCACTGTGACCCTCCTAGGGCTCAATGACTTGGCTTGAAAATTGTACGTGACCTTGCATGGATGAAGGATGGGGGGCTGTCAGTGAAGCATGAGTCCAACCCAGATACCTAGGCCCTGAGATCGATCCTAGGCCTGCCACCTACATATGGCTGAAGATCTTAAGAAACTTGTTCCTATCTATAGGAATACTAATAGAATGTTTGAAATGTACTAACTGAATTACTAATTAGATACTCATTCCAGTATAAGATTGTATGCAATAAATATAGGTCATTGATTAATTCTTTATTAAGTATTCTACCGTGATTAATTAATGGAGGCATAATTTTACACCATATAATTGGTAGTAATAGAATATGTAAAAATAAGATATAGACATCACTTTTTGTATAAGATTATACACTAGAATCTACATAAATGTCTGTCTCTGTATAACTTTGTAGATGCATATATATTTATTAATACACACACACACACACACACACACACACACACACTGCAATCTAAACATCTATCTGTTTATATATTGGCCATTCCTAGGCTTGATCTCAGGTCCTCAAATTTGCCCAGTAACTTCACTTGCATCAGACTGGTGTGCTAACATTTACCCTTTCATGAAGGGGGCCTGTTAGAGCCTGAGTTCAAGTCACAGAACTGGCAAAAACTTAAGCCTGGTGAAAAGCCAATTGTCCCACTTGTTTTCCTTATCGGTGAAAGTCCTGGGCATCAGGAATGATGTAAAATACATAAGCAAGTCTATGTCTCATGTAATAGGATGCAAAAAATGTTATATGTGTAATCATACTCAAATGCATAAGAAACAAATAAAACATAAAATATGAATATACTAAGCACAACATGAGTAAACCTGTGCATGTAAATATAAATCATGTATTTAAAATGTATACGAATATTGTTTTTGAATTCAGGCCCTAGGAACAAGTCTTTCTTTCTTGTCTCCAACACGGTGATCTTCCCATCCCTCACAGTACTGCAGATTTCCCCAGACCCTGAGTTCAAATCACAGGCCTGGCAGAAAAAATGGCAAGAATTACAAGCCAAGGATCCTCACAATATTTTTAATATTTTGTATGTATATATGTATGTATGCATGTAAGGTTTTTTTTATTTTTTCAAGCACATGGCTTGAATTCAGGTTGTGGCAATTCTACCTCAGCTTTGATCACTCTAGGCTGGGGTGCAGCCACTGGACCCCCAGCTGCTGATGGGATCCTAGACACTCAGGCCTTTCAGGGAAAACAATGCACAGAAAAAATGTGGCCTTTTTACGTTTTCTTCCTTTGCATGGTGACCCTCCTGGGTCTGAATGACAATGTTGCAAAGGGTACTGCCCCTTGCATTGCTGAAAGTTGGCAGACTATTAGGGAAGCCACAGGCCCAAGTGGCAACATAGGATCTGACCAATCAATGGCAGGAGATACTAAGAAACTGGTTCCCATCCATAGGAATAACAATGGATTCTTGTCAATGTCACAGTTGAATGAGTTGATCGTGAATGATGCTCCTATAAAATTAGACAGCATGTTTTCATGAGTCTTAATGATTTTATTTAATATTTTTGAAGCATTAAAAGAATATTATTATTTACAGGAATGCAATAATTTCAGTACACTGATTGATTTCATTAATAGTGTCAGGATGAAAACAATAACATTAATTACATGGACGCATAAAAAATACCCAAGAATTGGTAGGAATGTAGTCTATATAACTGAATAATGTATAGACATCTCTGGCACTCTATAAAGATATATATTTATTAGTGTACTGTCATCTGCATGTCAATCTGTTCATATATTGTTAACTCCTGGGCTCGATCTCAGGTCCTGGGAACAGCCTATCACTCAGTTTGCCCCAGGAAGGCGTGTTCACACTCGCCCATTCATGAATTTGTCCCTGTAGGCCATGAGTTCAGATACCAGCACTCCCAAACAATGAATCGTTGAGTAAGAAGCTGATGCTGACATGTTTTCCTTTTCTGTGAATGTCCTGGGTGTCAGATATGAAGTGGAATACATATGCAGGCCTATATCCTATGTAATCAATGTAACCAATGTTCTGTGTGCCATAATAGTCAATAAAATAAATGGTCAATACATAAATAAAACAAAAAAATAATAAAATAACTACACTGAATGCACTATGGAGTCAACATATGTATATAAATATAAATCATATATGTAAATTGTACATGAATACGTGGGGATTGATTTCAGGCCTAAGGAACAGACTTGAATTTCTTGACTTCAAGGAGGCCAGATTCCCCTTCCTACACAGTACAACAGTGTTACCCAGACCATGAGTTCAAATCCCAGTCCTGGCAGAAAAATGGCACCTTTATAGTATGTGAGGCCCAATTCTTAGGTATTTCATTATTCCTCCATTTTATGAATGTGATTGTTTACATCTTAATAAAGTATTAAATAAAATCGATTAGTGTCCTATAATATAATTATGTATAATTTTATCCTAGAATCATTCAAGAACTGCCCATTCAATCATGACATACATCCCATCCATTTGTATTCATATGGATATGAATGAGTATCTTAGGATCTCCTGCCATTTGGAGGTGGCAGGACCAGGATTCAAACTGTGGGCTCCAGCTCCCACCACTTAAACTTGAGGATAGGGAACTCACTGGTCTGTCCAAGAACATCAGCAAGACCAATGATTAGGCAGGCACCAGTGGCTCTCAACAGTCCTCCTTGATGTTTACAAGGCTGTGATAGGAGGATCATGGTCAAAGTCACCCTCAGGAGGAAAGTCCTTGAGACCCCTGTCCAACTTCAGTGCCAACAAAGCCAGAAGCCCTGTGGCTCCAGTTGTAGAGGGCCAGCCTTGAGCAAAAGCAGCTCAGAGACTGTGCCCAGATCCTGAGTTTAAGGTTCGGGACTGGCAACAAACAGACATAAATAACAATCTGTGCAGCCATACAGCTAAAGTGGTCTCCCTCTTGTCCCCAACTGAAAGGGAAAAGGGCTGGGAGAGTCCTTGTCAACTTGACTCTGCCCATGCTGATTGCATCACAGGATTCTAGCCACACCCCCATTCTTTCATGTTTCTTTCTGACCAATGGAATACAAGAATGGTGGCAACGCCCACATTCCATGATGCCAGGTAGCAACTGGATTCCCTCTTTTAGTACACCACTACCAGCAGTTAAGGAAGGTAGAGGTAGCTGAGTGGTGAGCAAGAGACTCAAGGTAACTTTAGAGAATAGTAGGAAATTTACATGTCCCAGCCCCCTCCCCCCCTTCCTGTGGTGCTGGATTTCAAATCGCAGCCAGCCTAAGGCCCTGACCTGGTCCCTGCCCCTGGTCCTCTGCTCTGGGCCCATGTGTCTGCCATGCCACCACCATCCCTGCTCACTCTACCTGGATCAGCTGCCAACAGCATCTCCCAGCAACACAGGTGAGTGGCCGCCCCAACACCATTCCCAACTCGGGTCAGAAACCCCTCTGAGAGCACCATGACCCCCTGCTTGTTTCCTCTCCCTGGCTCTGAGGAGCCACCTTTTTGTCTTGTGCATTTCTGAGAAAAAAACAATATATGCTCAGGCTGGGCTGAGCTCAGGTGGTCCTCCTATCTGTGACATGTATGCTCCACCAGGCCTGGTCTTCTGTAGTTGGGATGGTAGACATGTAGAGCCATGCTCAGTCATCAGTTTAGATGGATTATCACAAACTCTTAGTCCATGGCAGCCGATTCTTGACCACAGATAAAGCTCTGGGTAGGGCCACAACAATCGGAACTCAGTCTCTTCACAGAACAGTTGTGAGGAAACAAGGGATTTATATAGAGGGATCTCTGGAACATGGCTAGGCACAGAGGGAGTGGCCTTCAGGTAATGTTCTCAACAATTCTGTGAGCATAAGACAGGAAGATATCTGGAAAGGGCTCAGGTGTCCCCTGTTATTAATGGGGCAACGGGTGTGGGATTATGAAACAAAACATGGCTCTCTTTCATCATTACCCTATTCCCATGAGGAAGGGTATCCTTCACTGTGTTGAGTTTTGCAACTGGAGACAACAAGGCATGGAGAAGCTGGGTGACCTACTTATGATCTCAAGTTCATAGAAATCTAGGCTTGACTTCTCTACCATCCTCCCTAGTTAAATGGGTGCTATTCAGCCCACTTTTTGTAGTGGGAAGTCCACTTCTTGTCAGTCATGGGGCTTGAACTCTAGGTCTGAGCGCTGTTCTGGAGCTCCTCAGCTCAAGACTAGCGCTCTACCACTTGAGCCCACAGCACCACTTTCAGTTTTCTGGTCGATCTTTGGAGATAAGAGTCTCACAGACTTTCCTTACCGGGCTGGCTATGAACCATGATCCTCATTTCTCAGACTCCCGTGTAGTTGGGATTAGAGTTCTGAGCCACCAGCACAGGGCTTAAGTGTAGTTCTCACTTTCTTTCTCCCTTTCTCTCACATGAACTGGTTGAATGTCCTGGAGGAGGTGGCCCATTGTCCCCATGTGGCTAGACCCCATAGGGGCCCTCTCATTCTGGAGGTGGGCTGTGGATCAGGAGCTGTCTCGCTCAGCCTGTTGAAACAGCTCCATGACATAAGCCTCTCTGTACCCTAGCTAGAGCATGACAGTTATTCATTTTCCATCCAGCCTTACTAGACTTCTCATATTGTATTGTTTTCTACATCATTTTCTGGCACCTAGACAAAATTATGATACATAGTTACGGAATCAAAATGTAATGTCTTCTTAAGAAATTCATTTAGGGTTCTGGGAATGTGGCTTCATGGTACGGTGATTGCCTAGCATGCATGAAACCCTGGGTTCAATTCCCCAGTACCACATAAACAGAAAAACACTGGAAATGGTGCTATGCCTCAAGTGGTAGAGTGCTAGCCTAAAAAAAAAAAAAAAAAGCTCAGAAATAATTCCCTAGCCCTGAGTTTAAACCCGTGGACTAGCAATAATAAAAAAAAAAGTATTCAAATATTTTTTCATTCATGTGACTGTTTCTAATATATTTATAAGATGATTTCTTTGTATGTCCCCACCCCCACGATATAACCCCTGCTTTCACTGTATTTAATGTTGGTATAATTTGTGGAGGGGAATGGAAAAAAACAAATCGTTTAAATAGGGATACAGGTGGATCCATTGCAATAACGAGAAGTACAAGTCGTTATGTTGAAAAATGAACTTTACAATTTTGGCGGGGGGGGGCAGTAGAGATGGGGGGGATAGGAAGGGATAGGAAGGGGAAACAAAGGAGGAGGCAACAATACTTGATAAGAAATGTACTCATTATCTTGCCCAGGTAATTGTAACTCCTCTGTACACTATTTTCACAATAAAAAAAAAACCATTTAGTTAGTAAATGCAAAATAAAGAAACCATACTTTGAATATATAATTGCTCCTTCCATACTGACACCTGACAATAGTCCCTAATTCATGTACTTTACTTACTATAGCATACTCTGTTAAAAAAAAAATTTGGTCATTAGGTCAAAGCAACTAATGCCAGGAATGTGCTTAGATGTCAGGTGAAGAATTATTCTGGAAATTCAAAGATTCCAGGATTTTGTGTGGTCACTGCTAATCACAGAGAGAAGGATAGTCTAAGTGACATTTGGAAATCTTTTTGGTTAATCATGGTACCAAAAACGCAGAGGCTAATTAACAGTTGTGATAGAATAGAAGGAATAACTCGATGGAAGGATAAGTGATATTAACTAAGGTGTACCAGAAATTGTTCTAGAGAACCATTTTTGGTTATTGAAAAACTAGTTATCAACTAGGCTTATTCCTCATTGCCTTTAGCATTCTAAATCTCTTAGGCTAGTTCTTAATCTCTGTGTGATAAGTTGTATATCCTTCTATGCTGTTCTTTCATACCTTATTTCCTTTGTTTTCTAAAAATCTCAGGGAACAGGAAGCAAAGGAGGAGGCAACAATGTTTGATAAGAAATATACTCATTATCTTGCCCATGTAATTGTAATTGTAATTCCTAGAGGTTTATGTTAAGTATTTCACAAGTTTTATTTCTCTTAATTCTTAAGAAAACATTTGCTATAATTCTAATATTATTACCATTTTAGTGTTAGGAAATATTTTAATTAAAGGCACTATGTGCATGGCCCAAAGACACACAATGGGGAAGGAAATGAGTCAAAATTTCCAAAAGTAAGCAATAAAAAAGTAGGTAAAATCCTCTCCATTCCCTTACTCTCTCAATTCAATATTCATGTTGTCCAAGAAATAATAGCATAGCAATTATTGCCGATGGTAATTGTTTTCTGTCACATTTTGTCTTCAACACAGTGTTGGTGACATTGGGTTATCATGCTCAGAGCTGAGCTCATAAATTGAGGTCTAAAGAGAGACAAATTTCTTCTGTTCCACAGTTCCAGTATACATTTTAAAAAGTACTAAAACTAGCCAGTAGCTGGTGGCTCACGCCTATAATCCTGGCTACAGAGGAAGCTGAGATCTGAAGATTGTGCTTCAAGCCAGCCCGGGCTGGAAAGTCTGTGAGACTCTTATCTCCAATAAACCACTAGGAAAGCAGAAGTGGCACTGTGGCTCAAGGGGTAGAGCACTCACCTTCAGCCGAAAGGCACAGGGACAGCGGCCAAGCCCAGAGATCATGCCACATGACCAATAAAAAAAAAGATTAAAACTTTTAAATACCATCACTTACTGTCTTTTAAGATCCAAAACGAAATAAATTCACATATAATCACTCCAAAATGCTTTAAAAGCAGGAGATGATAAACAAGCCTCCATGAACTCAATTTTCTTCTACTTTATAAATTATTCTGAAAGACTTGTGCTGGTTGGTCACACCTGTAATCCTGTCTACTCAGGTATCTGCTCATGAAACTGAGATCTGTGGATAACCGTTGGAAGCCAATCAGGACAAAAACTATTCATGAGATTATTTTTAAAAAATTACGATGGAATTCTATGCCTCCATCAGAAAGAATGACATCACCCAGTTTGTTAGGAAATGGAAATACTTGGAAAAAATTATATTAAGTGAATTAAGCCAGGCCCAAAGAAGTGAAGTAACCCAAGCCCAAAGAAACATAGGTCCCATGGTTTCCCTTATTTGCAATATCTAGTATATGTATGAGTCAAGCAGAAAAGGTCAGATAATGTGATGTTAGGAAAATGAACCCTTAGATATGTATTTAAATGTTTTTTTCTTTAATACATTTTTTAATGCATTTATAAAATTATTTCTTTTTTGCTTTGTATGTCCCTCCCCCACAGTATAACCCCTGCTTTCACTATATTTGTTGTCGGTATACTTTGTGGAGGAGAAGGGGAAATACAAGTCGTTTAAGGATACAGGTGGACACGTTGCAACAATGAGAAGTACAAGTTGTTATGTCGAAAACGAACTTTACAACATTGGTGGGGGGGGGTGAGGATGGGGGTAGGGGGGCAGGGGGAGGCTGGGAAGGGATGTGAAGGGTAAACAAAGGAGGAGGCTGCAATGCTTGGTAAGAAATGTACTCATTATCTTGCCCATGTAATTGTAACCCCTCTATACAGTATGTTCACAATAAAAAAATAATAAAAATATTTAAAAAAATTAATGAACTAGCAAAGAGCCAAGAATGGAGATGTAGCTTATATAGTAGCTCATCAATCTAGAGAGGAATGGCCTAGTGAGACCTTGGTGCACTGAATTCAAACTCTGAGAACGAAAATGCGCAGGCACGCACACACACACACATACACATACACACATATTTATTCAAAATATCTTCATATCAGTATTTTGCATTAATTTCTTTGTTAACGATATTACATGGGTAAAATAGGGGAAATATTCTCTTCCATCTGAGAACATTTTTATATTTTTTATTGTAAAAGTACTGTACAGAGTGGTTACAGTTACATGAAAAGTTAATGAGTACATTTCCTATCAAGCATTGTTACCTCCTCCTTTGTTTTCCCCCGCGATCCCTTCCCTCCCACCTCCACAAGTATACTTCCCTCCCCTCCCTTCCTAAATTGTAAAGTTCATTTTTGCGTCACATTTTTGCAATGGTCATACTGTATGCTTTTTTAAGCCTTTTGTTTTTTCCCTTTCCATCCCCAAGTTAGAGAAGTGTACATACAAGATGGAAGTGCACCAACATCAGATACAGTGAAAACAGGGGTTTAACTGTGGGGGATGCACATATAAAAAATCACATCGTACATTAGAAATATATTAGAAACCACAGGAAGAAATAAAAAACCACTTGTGTCCTTATCATGGGGTTCATTTACCTTAACATAATCTTATCTAGTCATATGCACATGCTTTTGACATTTTTTTTTAAATTGTGAAAATACCATACAGAGAAGTTACAATTACATGGAAAAGGTAATGAGTACATTTTTTATCAAGCATTGTTGCCTACTACTTTTTTTCGCCTTACCATACCTTCTTTGCTTATCCCAGACACACATTAGTTATTGCAAATAAGGGATACCATAGGACCTATGTTTCTTTTTTTTTAATTCTGAAACTGCCATACAGAGGGGTTACAATTACATGGGTGAGTTATTGAGTACATTTCTTTTATTTTTATTGTGAGAATACTGACAGAGGAGTTACAATTACATGGGCAAGATAACGAGTACATTTCTTATCAAGCATTGTTGCCTCCTCTTTGTTTCCCCTTCCCATCCCTTCCCATACTCCCCCACTTCCCCCATCCGGTCCTCCTCCCACCAAAGTTGTAAAGTTCATTTTTTGACATAATGACTTGTACATCTCATTGTTGCAATGGGTCCACTTGCTCCTCCTTTGTTTCCCCTTCCCATCCCTGCCCATCTTCCACCCCCCACTCCCACTAACCCCTCCCCCACTCCAGTCCCCCCACTGTCTACATCCTTCAACCCCCGGCCAAAATCATTTTTTGACACAACGACTTGTTCATCTCATTGTTGCAATGGGTCCACCTGCATCCCTATTTAAACGATTTGTGTTTCCCTTCCACTCCACAAATAATACCAACATCAAATACAGTGAAAACAGGGGTTTTAGCTTGCAGGAGGAACATACAAAGCAACAGAGAAATGATCTTATAAATATCTTAGAAACAATCGCAAGAAAGAAAAACCATTTGAATCCTTATCTTGGGGTTCATTTTGCCTAACATCAACTTATATGATGTTTTCTACTTGTAGCAGACACATACTAGTTATTGAAAATAAGGAAACCATGGGACCTACGTTTCTTTGGGCCTGGCTTGCTTCACTTCTTTGGGCCTGGCTTAATTTACTTAATATAATTTTTTCCAAGTCTTTCCATTTCCTAACAAACTGGTTGATGTCATTCCTTCTCATTGAGGCATAGAATTCCAGTACACACACACACACACACACACACACACACACACACATTTTCTTGATTCATTCGTTTACTTTGGGGCATGGGGTTTGGTTATGTATCTTAGCTTTGTTAATAATGCTGCAATGAACATAGTTTTGCTGGTAGTTTTAGTATGGTCTTGTTTGTGATCATTTGGGTGAATGCCCAAAATGGGATTGCTGGGTGTTAGGGGCGCTCCATGTAGTCTTTTGAGGAACCTCCATACTACTTTCCAAAGTCTTCGAACAAGTTTAAACTCCTAACAACAAGGCATTAAGGTTCCCTTCTGTCCACATTCCATCCAGCATCTGTTCTTTTAAAAATCTGGAATGCTTCACGAAGTCGAGTGTCATCCACAGTCAGGGGATATTCTTCTCTTTATTGTTCCAATGTTAGTGTATGTGCTACTGAATAGAGCACAGAACAATTTTATATATAAAGTGTAATTGATTTTCTTAAACTAGACAATTCCACAAAAATTAAATTCAAAAGAATTGTTGTTAAATTTTAGAACCATGTATTTCTTACATAAGAACACATTTAAGAATAAAGTCAAGATTGACATGTCCAAAACAAAATAATTCCATATATTTGTTGTTCAACGGATGTTTGGGAGGAGGAATTCAATTATTCTGTACAAGGAACCTGCCATAATGAACACTATAGAAAGTGTTAAGGTTTGTTAAAAGTTTTAATGTTTTAAAAATGTTTAATTTTGGGAATTTGCTCATATATGCCAAAATTAAGACTATTTAGCACGCTGTAAAACTTTTCCATAAAGCATTTAAGATTCATGGTAGCAGTCATATACTACTAAGTATGTACATTTCAGAGTTTATAGAAACTTTACTAAAGAGAAATTGCAAAGTGTTTGTGTAAAGAAGCAGAGTGAAGATTTAAGACATTAACTTCACAGTTTCTGTTAAAATTTAAGGGATTCCTTACTTTATATGTTAGCGAGGAATAAATAATGGTATAAGCCATATACAAATGATGAGATGAACCATAAATAATAATCTTAGTGGGTAACTTTAAAGGCTACTCATAGTCTATAAAATTCTTGTTGAACATCATAGACTTAGGCAGTTTTAAATCTACAGCAATATGAGAAAATAATAAATCGAATATGTAGTACATTTCAAATACTAGAAATAGAGGTAAATGTTTTGTTTTTTATTTTATTAATCATTAATATTTATGTATTGGTTTTCCTTATTTGTAGCATTGCTTTCCGTGTTGCAATATAATACATTAGGAAATACTTTGAGAATGTTATTGGGATGGCCACACTGTTTTTTATAGGTATATGTGAATTTACAAAGAGCAAAATTAATAACAAAACATTGATTAAAAATTTTAACAATTAGAATCTGAATCAGGAGTGTTGATAAATGTCCAAACCTAAAATCTTAGCCCTAGACTGAAGCACTAGTGTTACAATGTTGAGCACACAAAAGTGAGAGATTGTGTTTTGTTTTGTTTTTGTTTTATTTTTGTTGGTTGTGGGGCTTGAACTCTGGGTTCTGGGTGCTGTCTCTCAGCACTTCAGCTCAAGGCTATTGCTACTACTTGAGTCACAGCATGTCTTCCATCTTTTTCTGCTTATGTGGTGCTGAGGAATCAAACCCAGGACCTCATGCCTGCAAGGCAAGCACTCTACACTGAACCACCCTCCCAGCACCTGAGAGACTGTATTTTAAAAAATCATCTAAACAACATTTACTTTCTGTTTTGGGTTATATAATGAAATAAAGAATATCTTTTTATATTTTTAAATGGTCATACTTCTAAATTTATATTAAATTCAGCCACTTTATCCTTTTCAAAGTCATGTAATATCTCTGAGAGTTTGCTTCTGTAAAGATTGTTTTTGCATTGATTATTTATTCTGAGTCATTTTTATTTTTTATCAAAAATGCTTTTTTTTTTTTTTAATTTAATTTAATTTTATTTGTGAACATACTGTACAGAGGAGTTACAGTTACATGGGCAGGATAATGTGTACATTTCTTACCAAGCATTGCAGCCTCCTCCTTTGTTTATCCTTCACATCCCTTCCCAGCCTCCCCCCTCCCCCCCAATCCCAATCCTTCTCCTTCCTCCCTCCCCCCAGCCCCCCCCCCCACCAACATTGTAAAGTTCGTTTTGGACATGACAACTTGTACTTCTCATTGTTGCCACAGGTCCACCTGTATCCTTAAACAACTGGTTTTTCCCCATCTCCTCCACAAGTTATACTGACATCAAATATAGTGAAAGCAAGGGTTATACTGTGGGGGAGGGACATACAAAGCAACAAAGAGATAATCTTATAAATGTGTTAGAAACACATGCATGAAAGAAAAAAACATTAAAATACACATCTAAGGGTTCATTTTCCTAACATCACATTATCTGACCTTTTCCGCTTGACTCATACATATACTAGATATTACAAATAAGGGAAACCATGGGACCTACGTTTCTTTGGGCCTGGCTTACTTCACTTAATATAATTTTTTCCAAGTTTTTCCATTTCCTAACAAATGGGGCAATGTCATTCTTTCTGATGGAGGCATAGAATTCCATTGTGTATATATACCACATTTTCTTGATCCATTCATCTACTGAGGGGCATCTGGGTTGGTTCCATATCTTAGCTATGGTAAATAATGCTGCAATAAACATAGTTGTGCTGGTAGCTTTAGTGTGGTCTTGTTTGTAAACATTAGGGTAAATGCCCAAAAGTGGGATTGCTGGGTCATAGGGGAGCTCTATGTGGAGTCTTTTGAGGAACCTCCATACTGCTTTCCAAAGTGGTTGAACAAGTTTACATTCCCACCAACAATGAATTAAGGTTCCTTTCTGTCCACATCCCCTCCAGCATCTGTTGTTGTTAGAGTTCTTGATTTTTGCCGTTCTCACTGGAATACTTTATATTTTATGGTTTTTCGTGTTTTTTTTTTAAGTGTGAAAATACCAGACAGAGTGGTTACAATTACATGGGTAAGGTAATGAGTACATTTCTTATCAAGCATTGTTGCATACTCCTTTGTTTCCCCTTACTATCCCTTCCCATCTCAACTCTCTTACGTCCCGTTTTCCCTTCTGCCTTTCCCCCATCCAAAGTTGTAAAATTTGTTTTTCGACATAATGTCTTGTATATCTCATTGTTGAAATGGGTCCACCTGTATCCATATTTAAAAAAATTTTCCCTTCCCCTCCACAAATTATACCAACATCAAATACAGCGAAAACAGGTGTTATACCATGCAGAAGGGACATACAAAGTAACAAAGAAATCATCTTATAAATATGTTGGAAATAATTACAGAAAAGAAAAAAAATTGAATTCTTATCTTGGGGTTCATTTCACCTAACATCAACTTATCTAACAATTTCTGCATGTCTCAGACATACACTAGTAATTGCTAATAAGGGAAACCATGGGACCTCTGTTTCTTGGGCCTGGCTTACTTCACTTAATAAATTTTTTTTCCAAGTTTTCCATTTCCTAACAAATGGGGCAATATCATTGTTTCAGATAGAGACATAGAATTCCATTGTGTATATATACAACATTTTCTTGATCCATTCATCTACTGAGGGACATCTGAGTTGGTTCCATATCTTAGCTATGGTAATGCTGCAATAAATATATCTGTGTGGTAGCTTTAGTATGGTCTTGTTTGTGATCATTTAGGCAAATGCCCAAAAGTGGGATTGCTGGGTCATAGGGGAGCTCTATGTGGAGTCTTTGTAGGAACCTCCATACTATTTTCCAAAGTGGTTGAACAAGATTACACTCTCACTAGCAATGAAGTAAGGTTCCCTTCTGTCCACATCCCCTCCAGCATCTGTTGTTATTAGAGTTCTTGATTATAGCCATTCTAACTTGGGTGAAGTGAAATCTCAATGTTGATTGATTTGCATTTCTTTTATGGCTAGGGTGGTTGAGCATTTCTGCATGTCTTTATTGGTCACCCTCCTTTCCTCTTCAGAGAAGTTTGTCTTCATGTCTTTAGCCCACTTATTTATTGGGCAGTATTTTCTTTGAATATTTGTTGTTGGAGGATTTAATTTTTTGATTTCCAGATCTGTTTTAGATGTGAAACCCTTGTCGGTTTTATGGCTAGTGAAGATCCTCTCTGATTCCGTGGGATTTCTATTGAACCTGCTAGCTATGTCCTTTGCCATGCAGAAGCTCTGAAACTGCATGCAATCCTATTTGTCCAAACTTTCATTTGTTGTGCTTTTGCGTTTCTTTTCAGAAAATTTCAGCCTTTGTTAAGGAGACCTAGGGTTTCTCATATTCCATCCTGTAATGTTTTCAGAATATCTGCTTTGACTCTGAGGTCTTTGATCCATTTGGAGTTGATTCTGGTACAGGGTGATATATAAGGATATATAAGGATCTAATTTTCTACAAGTGATTAACCAATTTTGCCAGTACCATTTACTCAACAGCCTTTCTTCGATTTTATCTTTTTAGATCCTTTATCGAATATTAGATGATTATGGGTCTGTACGTTCATTTCTGGGTTTTCAATTCTATTCCATTGTTCCTGAGGTCTTTTCTTGTGCCAGTACAAAACTGTTTTAATTACTATGGCTTTGTAGTAGAGTTTGAAATTTGGTATTGATATTCCTCCAACACTGTTCTTTCTGTTAAGGATTGCTTTTTTCAATTGGGGGTCTTTTGTTGTGCCATATGAATTTTGGGATTGCCTCTTCTATTTCCTTGAAGAATGCGGTTGGAATATTGATAGGTATGGCATTGAAATTGTATATAGCCTTGGGAAATATTGCCATTTTCACAAGGTTCATCCTTCCTATCGAGGAGCATGGGAGGTTTTGCCACTTTCTAAGTTCTGTTTTGATTTCCTTTTTCAGATTTTTAACGTTTTCATCATAAATGTCCTTCACTTCTTTGGTTACGTTAATTCCTAGGTATTTCATTTATTGTGGGGCTCTTACAAATGGAAAACCTTTCTTGATTTGGGCCTCACTTTTCTCATTGTTGGCATACAAAAAAGCCATTAATTTCTGAGGGTTAATTTTATACCCTGCTATTTTGACAGTTTTGATTTAGCTTGAGTAATTTGGGAGTGGAGTCCGTGGGATTCTTTAAGTACAAGATCATTTTATCTGCAAAGAGGGAGAATTTTACTTCTTCTTTCCTTATTTGGATCCCTTTTATATTGGCATATTGTCTTATTTCTGTAGCTAGGCATTCTAATACTAAATTGAAGAGAAGTTAAGAGAGTGGACATCCTTTTCTCATTCCTGAGTTAAGAGGAAATAGCTTTAGTTTTTCACCATTAATTATAATGCTGGCTGTATGTTTTCCATATACAGCTTTTATTGTATTGAGGAATGTTCTATGGATTCCTAATTTTTCCAGAACCTCCATCATAAAGGGGTGTTGGATCTGGTCCAATGCTTTTTCTGCATCTTTTGAGATAACCATGTGGGTTTAATCCTTGCTCTTGTTCATGTGATAAATTAAATTAATTGATTTGTGTATATTGAACCAGGTTTGCATCCCTGAAATACATCCTGTATGATATTAGTGTATGATTTTTTGGATGAATTGTTGAAGTCGATTGGCCAAACTTTTGTTGAAAAGTTTTGTATCAATGTTCTTCAAAGAAATGGGTCTATAGTTCTCTTTCTTTGATGAGTCCCTGCCTGGTTTTGGAATGAAGGTTATGATGGCTTCATAGAATGAGTTTGGTAGAGAACTTTCTCTTTCAATTTCATTGAAGAGTTGGAGGAGTATTGGTGTGAGCTCTGTTTTGAAGGTCTTGTATAATTCCGCTGTAAATCCATCAGGGATTTTCTTAGATGGGAGGTCTCTTATTGCTGTGTCTATTTCAACACTTGATATAGGCCCATTACTATGCTTTAACTCATGTTGGTTTAGTATTTGCATGTTGATAATTGCTAGCAAAAGGTCCATTTCTGCCAAGTTTTCAAACTTATTAGCATAAAGGTTTGAAAATATTCCCTTATAATGTTCAGAATCTTGGTTGTTTCTGTGGTGATGTTTCCATTCTCACATCTGAGTTTATTTATTTGAGTGTGTTCCTTCTTTTTCTGATAAGACTTTCTAAGGGTCTGTCAATTTTGTTAATTTTTTTAAAAAACCAACTCTTTGTTCTGTTGATTCTTTCTGTGTTTTGTTTATTCTCATTCGTTTAACTCTGATTTAATGTTAATTATTTCTTTCAATCTATTGAATTGGAGTTTATCTCGCTGCTCTTTGTCAAGGTGGTTCAGATGTCTCATTAAATGGTTGGTTTCAGATCTCTCTAATTTGTTGGTGTAGGAACTCAGAGCTATAAACTTGCCTCTGAGTACTGCCTTTGTAGTGTCCCAGAGGGGCTGGTAATTTGTGTGTTCATTTTTGTTGAATATCATGGACATTTGAATTTCCTTTCTAATCTCTTCCATGACCCCCTGTTTATTCAACAGTGTGTTTTTCAGCCTCCATGTGTTACAAGACTTTTTTGGTGGCTTTTGGTGTTGAGTTCTAATTTTATTCCCTTGTGGTCTGAGAGAATGCAAGGTGTAACTTCAGTGTTTCTGAATTTGGACAAGTTTGCTTTGTGACCTAAAATGTGATCTCTTTTGGAAAATGTTCCATGTGCTGCAGAGTAAAACGTGTATTCTGATGCTACTGGGTGAAATATTCATTCAGTAGATATCTATTAAATCTAGTTGATCTATGCAGTTGTTTAGATCTGTGGTTTCTCTGTTGATTTTTTGCTGATTTGATCTATATAGTGGGGATAGTGGTGTGTTAAAATCCTCAAGAATTAATGTCTTTGGATCTATGTGAGATCTGAGGGAACATAGTGTTTCTTATATAAATTTGGGTGCTCCATTGTTTGGCGATTCCATATTTAGAATTGTAATCTCCTCCTGAAGTAGAGAACCCATTAGTCGTATGTAGCCACCTTTTTAACTCTTTACACTAATTTTAATTTGAAGCATATTTTATCTGATATTATTATTGCAACTCTTTCCTGTTTATAGCAGCCCTTTGCTTGGTAGATTTTATTCTAGCCTTTCATTATCAAAATGTTTTTGTTTTTATTGGCAAGGTGTGACTCCTAAAGGCAAGAGATAGAATTATCTTGCTTTTTAATCCAACTAGACAGACTATTTCGCTAAATTGGAGCTTTAAGTCCATTAATGTTGAGAGCTAGGACTGAGAGGTGTTTGGTAGCTCCTGCCATGCTATCCACCTCCGTTGGGGCTGTGGAAACTTGGTTCTTCCTATGGTTCTTGGATTCTCAGTTTGGGTGTGGTTTCTTAGCCATTATTGTGGTCTTGTTGGTTTTCTGTGTGTAGGCCATCTTTAAGTATTTTTTGTAGGGCTGGTTTGGTAGAGATATATTTTTCAGTTTTTCTTTGCTATGGAAGGTTTTTACTTGACCTTCGCTTATGATGGAGAGTTTAGCTGGGTACAGTATTCTTGGTTGAAAATTGTTTGTCTTTAGGGCATGGCATACAGCCTTCCAGGCTCTTCTTGCTTTAATTATCTCTGCTGAAAAATATGAGATGATTCTAATTGGTTTTCCTTTATAGGTGATTGATCTTTTCTGCTTGGCATCTTTTAGGAAGTTATTCTTGGTCTGAATTGATCCTGTGTGGATTATAATGTGACAATGGGAAGTGCTGTTCTGGTCTGGTCTATTTGGGTTCTACAACCATCTTCTATCTGAATAGGCCTATCTTTTTGTATGTTTGGGAAGTTCTCTGCTAGGATCCTGTTAAACAAATTTCCTAGACCATTAACTTCTGTCTCTAGGTGCTCCTCTACACCAATTGTCCTCAGAGAAGGCCTTCTGATTGTCTATTCCAAATGTTGAATAGATCTATCATGTTTCTTCGATTTGTCTTGGATACTTGTATGTTCTTTTTAATACCTAGGCTCTCTTCAATCCCTGAGATTCGATCTACTGCATGGCCTAACCTACTGTTAAGTCTTTCTACTTGGATTTTTATTTCTTTTCCTTTTAATTGGTCAGCTTTTTAGGGTTCAGATTCTTCGTTGGAGCTTTGTTTTAGATTTTGTGTGAACTTCTTTACTTCCTTAATTTGGTGTTCTCAAATCACTTAGTTGATTGGTTATGGTTTACTTGGACTCCCATTTCTGCTGTCGGGCTCCATTCAGCATTCCCTTTGTGGTCTCTCTGAATTCATTCAGATGTCTGGTTATGGTTACCCTTTGATTAGCTTCCTCACGTTCATGCAATTCCTGTAGTTCTCTTTGACTTTTCTCAGCCTGCTCATGCAATTCCTGTGTCTCTCTTCGTCTGTTCTCTGCATGCTCATACAATTCCTTTCTTTCTCTTTGATTGTTCTCAGCCTGCTCACACAATTGCTTTATTTGTCTGTTCTCAACCTGTTCACTCAATTACTGTATCAATATTTGAGCAGTTTCCTCACAGTCATGAGATTCCTGTTGTTTGGTTTGCCTCCACTCTCTTCCTATCACGTTCAAACTGAGTCCTTTGCAAGCTTTCAGTCTTTTCATTCACCACTTTTACCAGTAGTGTTTTTAGTTCTTTGCGGGAACTCTCCTCTGGATTATTCATTAACAGTTCTGTCACTGGATTATCATGAATGAGAGTTGAGATACCCACACTTGCCATTTTTCTCCTGTTTTCCGGCTTGTTCTGCACACTTGATATGAAAGTGACACCAATTTTTTGCTAAAATACTATTTTAAGGCAAGCATCAACCAAAGTCCTGTAGTTGCACAGTCAAAATGGCTGTAGATACAACCTAGTTCAACAGATACAATCTATTCAACATCAAACAACTATGCATTAATGGGCTAAGAACAGCAAAGACGAATTTTTCAAATCAGAAAGTATTATGTTTAGGAAGAAATGTGGGGAAAAATAGGATTAGAAGTATGTGGAGAGGTTAAAGTAAATTTAACCAAGTCCTAATCTCAGAGAGGGAAAGGGATTGGACAGAATGACAAGAGAGAAATTAAAAAGAAGAAAATCAAAAATGGAAAAAGAAAAATTTAAATTTAAAAAGTGAAACACTTAAAAATTATGTGACTTTAAAAAGTGATATTGAGAGGAGAAAAGGATAAGATGACAGGAGTGGGATGATAGAAAGGAGACATGAAAAACTAAAAAATAAAAATTCTTAAAAGTATTTACTTGAAAATTATATGTTATAAAGATATAATACTTCTATTAAAATGTTAAGCCTGTTTCTGGCGGTTTAGCCCAGCAGAAGGGCACTTGCCCAGTGCGTGCAAGGCCCTGGGTTTGGTGCTCATCCCTGGGGGAAAAAAAAGACAAAAAAAAGTTAAGCCTAATAGTTTGTGAATTAAGTAATACATTTCTGGATTAATTATGTACACAATAGGGGATAAGTTCTAATAAACGATGATGGGTATTTATCTTGGGATGAGGCAAAACAGCAATTAGGTCACGCAAAAAAAAAGAAAGACAAAAGATATAAAAAAATTAAAAAGGACCAAAAGGTCAATAGCGATTTTTTTAAAAAGCATACACACACACACACACACACACACACACACACACACACACACACACACACACACACACACACACCTAAAATAAAAATTAGGAGAAGAAGAAAAAAATGATTAATAGAAAACAATTAAAAAATTTAAAATAATGGTACCAAAAAGAGTTCTTTAAATTTTTTTGGGGGGGAGGGGTGAGGAATGGGAAGATCCTGTGTCTCCGCTTTGTCTGTAACCAGTCTCTTCGTGGAGTGTCTGGTCTGCTTCTGGTGTTTTGTTTTCCTGTGGCTTGATTGATTTCTTACATCAGTTTGTTTGAGCAGTCAATAAAATGCTCCGCTTTATCTAGGATTTTGTGATCCTCCTTCAGGCTAGTTCAGTGGGAGGGAGATCTACTTTGAGTATCACGAAAGAGAAAGATGGCTGTTTCCTCTAGTGTAGAGATGCTGTGATGAGGCTAAGTTCTGTTTAGGGTTGAGGCATTTCAGCAAACAGTATCGTTTCCCTGAGGGGCTAGCTCCTGAGACACTCCCAGAGCCCAGCCTGGAGCCATTCTCAAGGTTTACGTTTACTGAATTTCAATTGATTGTCTAGGCTCCTGTAGGTAGGGGCAGCCACTGGTTCTGTTAACCCACTGAAGATAGTCACTCCTCTGGGGGGCAGAACTCTCTCTGCTTGGGCTAGGTGACTTTCTCCTGAGTGGATCTGAGCCTGGAAGGTCAGGTCAGATTCCTGTGACCTGCTAAATGACTCTTTTGTTTTCTTCCAAGGCCTGAGTTGGAGCTAGTTGCTCAGCCTGGCCATTCTCAGTATCAAAGATGATGTCTGGTGCGAGTTAGGGGCAGCCTTCCTTCCTCTGCTCCATGAGGAGTGAGGATGTCAGGATTTTACTCAGACAGGAGTCTTTCTTCCTGGGTATCACTGGTCTGTGATCTTCAGGATGTATTTATCTGCTCCTTGTCAGTTCTTTTTGGTGTTGAGTAGAATCCTCTCACCCACTGCATATGGCGCTTTTGTCCTGGACTCTCTCTTGTAGATATAGTGGCTATGGGTGCTGTAGCTGCTGCCACAACCGCAGCTACTGGCAAGTGCTCAGATCTGTCTTCTTGCCTGGATCTTCCCTCTCTAGCCAAACAATGTGTACAGTGATGGCACACTTGGTGTGATTATCTAGGCTAGTACTGTTCACTGGAACACTAAAGCTGCTTTGTATGTGAGAGTTTGTTTAGCCTCCAGGTTCTCCTCTACCATCTTCCTCCGACCTCCATGAAACTCTTTATATTTTATGTTGATTGGTTATTATACAACAATTACTTCCAAATGTACATGTAGTGTCTAAAGATAGCCATGTGAATATTCTCATGCAGCTCTTATTTATGTTATGTACTTTCGGTATTATGATATTTCTCTCTCTCTCTTATACTCTCTCTCATTTCCTCACTTTCTCTTTCATGCTTCATGTCTGCTACTTATAATTTCTGGTGGTATATTATTATCCTTCAGGATCCACTGGTTTGTGGGAACATGATAAAGACAATCAGTTACCCTTGACTTATTTAAGAGTTACAACAGTGATGTGATATTATTTGCCATTCTAAATGGTAAAACAACAGATCTAGGAATTCCTTCTCACTTTTATTACTATTATAAATTTTATCTTCCTATGAATCATTGGGATGGATAAGATAATTTTAACCTGTGACCTAAAAGTACTTTTTCTTTTACAAACAATCTTTTGCTTTGAGTATCAGTGAGTAACTACATGTAATGAAACAAAGCTATCCTATGGAAAGTAGACTGAAGTTGTTCACAGGGATGAAAAACAAGATAATGGGGAATTGAGTGCAAAGGATACCCATCATAGAGCACAGATCCTTAAAGTAGTTTACCATGTACACTATGTGAGAATGACAATGTGTTAGGAACTCTAGATTAAATCACTGAACAATTGATATATATGCAAATATTTTATATATTTATATATGCATATATGTATGTGCCCTTATATATGTACACATGTATGTTACTATATTCACAAATACACACATACATATACTCATGTATAAATGCACATGGAGAAAGACACATAGTTACAGTCAACACAAGTTTCACTACTTGTTGAATATGCCTTAGACGGAATGCTTGGAACCAAATATGTTGAAGATGTATTTGTCTCTAAGAGTTCTTTTACCACTCCTCTTACCTCTTAAAAACTGCTACGTTTTAAGACATGAGATTCGACTTGCAAAATGCAGTACAAGTGATAGCAAGTCATTCGGAAATCTCAGTAATAAAGGTCTTAAGGTGTCTCCCTGCTCCCCACGGAATGCCTGCTCTTGTAGACACTCTCAACAACCAAAGTAGCAGGAGAATATCCTATCAGTGTATATACTATCAGAGGGGGTTAGAGGGAGGATTTGGGTGATATGAAAGGAAGGGATGTTAGGGGGAAAAACAAAGGATTGGGTAACAATGCTCAATAAGAAATGTACTCATTACCTTCCTTATGTAACTGTAACCCCTGTGTACAGTGTCTTTACAATAAAAATATATAGTAAAAAGATACAAGGAAAACTTCTGTACTTATGGGAAGTTGTATTTATCACTCAATATCAGTAAGGTATTGGTTTTAGGACCACAGGCATATTAAAATTTTGGATCCTCAAACATTTTACTTGAACACAGTACATTATTTACATTAGAATGTGTCCACAACCTAGTTCAGTGTAATTGCTATGAAACGTTTTACTATATTTTATGTTTGAAACGGAAAATAAAAGTATTTGCACTTTCAACAGAAACAATTTTTTTTCATTTTTTTTTGTCTTTTTGTCTGCATTTTGTGGACGGAATTGGGAGAGCAGTTTTGAAAAGCTCAAATTTCATCACCAAGAGCTGTCTGCAAAATGTAAAAGGATGTAGTACAGCATCTTGAATAATATGGAACTCCAAGGAGAAGTACTTGAATTGAGACATTATCAGAAACTAACCACGCAAGGAATTTTTAGACGCGCAGCTGCTAGATTTCTAATGGAGAGCTTTCATAACCCTTTCTGTAACACAAGTCAGAACCTCATTGAAGTGTACATGATTTCCTTCACCTTTCTGTCAAGCTCAGTCATTATCAATTAACATACAACTAATATGGAATAATCCTTTAATAACAAAATGTTGATGGAATGTCCATCCAGTTTAGGTTAAGAGCGTTAATCTAGTAATGAACTAGATGGTAAGTAAACCTGAAACTGTTATAGGCTACAGGAGTTCAAGAAATGGATACTACAGTATTTTTCCTGATAACAGAATTTGAGGGCAAGTTATTTTATAATGGTTCATGTTAGGGAACAAGATAACTTCTTAGCAAGAGTCAGAAAATTTGTGGGAATCAGGGCCATCTGAAATTCATTTCCAGTGTGCAAACTGATTAAAACTAGAGTATTTTTCTTAAACATTAGAATTGGACTATCATTAGGGTGAAAGTTAGGTTTCAGTTGCAGCTGTATTTAGTGTTAGCATTAGGGCAATGGAAAGTTTAGGGTCAAACTGAAATTATCTTTGAATAACAAGTCATGTTAGAATTAGGATGAATGTGAAATAGGAAACTGCTAATTATATTAAGATTAGGATATGGTTACTGAGAGGGTTAGCCTCAATATTCCAGTTAAGGTTAGAGTTACAAAAATGGCAAGATAATGGGTAAAACTACAAATTAGTTTTAGAGAGATGAGTTGAATCAAAGTTAGGATGAATAAATCTAATGTATTTTTATGGCTTTTAGAATCCAAAGGCTATTAGTTCTATGGTTAGGGTTGCTGTTCTAATTCAGGTTAGACTTAGACTTAGGTAAGGGTAAGCTGTAAGGTTAAACTGAGTTTTCTGCTAACATTTTCAAGTAAAATAAGTGTGAAATTTAACAAAAATTACAGAGTTTTCCTAATTTTACTATTCAGGGTTCAATAGGGTTAAATTTAGAGTTAGGTTTCTAGTAAGGTTTAGATATATAGTTAGGGTTAGGAACTATAGTATAATTTAAGTAAACCTGCAACTTCTTTTTGGAGTTAGAGGAGTTCAGTAAAAGTTAAGATCAGTGGAAACTATGATATCTTTCATGATATGAAGATTTGAGGTTAATATTCATAATAGGGAAGGATTTCAGAGTCCAAGTGAGGGAATCTATAGGATTTGGAGAAAAGTGCTAATAAATCATTTCAAAGACCATGAGTATGTGTTAGCATATATTTTCCATTAATTTTAGGATTGGGTTACTATTATCATCAAGGTTACTCTTAGGATTCTGACCAGGATTAGAGTTAGGACTATGGAAATGGAAGGTTGAGAACTTGAGTGACTTACTTCCTTTGTGTCTGTATATGCACTATTCTAAGGCTTGGACTCAAGGATTGGGTTCTATCCATGAACATTTTGCTGTAGGCTAGCATTCTACCACTTGAGCCATGATTCCACTTCCAGATTTCTTTGGCAGTGAATTGGAGATGAGAGTCTCACAGATTTTCCTATCCAAGCTGACATTGAACTGAGATCCCAAGATCTCTGCCTTCTGATTAATGATAGGATTAAACTCATGAGCTACCAGTGCCATGGAAAATGCCTGACTTTTATTGATTGTTTTTACTTTTGTTCAAGATCAACATTGAATTCAATATTTGATAGCATTGTTCACTAGGTAACAAGCTGCCACTTGAGCCATATCTCCAAAAATGATTATCTTAAATAGCTGGAAATCATTAAATTTTCTTCAGTTGATATGAATCATTAGTGCTGTTCTAAAACTTATTCTAAACATTTATAAACCCTAGAGGTGATCTGAGCAGATTCTCATGGTTGACTTCTAATTGCATAGTATTTTAGGGATATGATTTTTTAATTATTATTTTAAGTAACAAATGAGTTATTAAACAAAGCAGTTTCTGCGTACAATATAACTGGATCAACGCCAACCCTTTCAACATTCGCATCCTTCCTCTATGAACCTCTTCTTTCACTCTTCTTAATTTTGTAGGATATTTACTGGATTACTCTCTGGACTTCCCACCTTTTCTCCTGGTCATTCTTGTACTTTTCCCCCTTCACCCCTGTTTTGATTAGCCACTTACATATGATGCAGCAACTCTACTCCTAGGCATTTACCTGAAAGATTACAAACCAGGATATAGTAAATATTTCAGCACAACCATGCTTACTGAATTAGCCCAGATACCCCTCAAGAGAGAAATGATTCAAGAAAATGTAATGCACACACACACACACACACACACACACATACACACACACACACACACAGAGGAAATCCTACTTACCCATTAGAAAGAGTATTGTACCCTTTGTATCTCTCATTTCTCATTTGTTCTGCCTGGTATCCAATTGTCCCTTTACTGCAGTAAGTGACACATGCAATCTGATGTAAAAGATTTTCAGAGAGTTCGCTAGCCATAGATTCCTAAATATGAGTTCTATGCTCATTCTCTTTGTTTATTCATGCCTTTGAGTAGTGATTGCACAGTTTCATTTGTACCATTTGCTACACAGAAAAGACATGACCGCACATACATGGATATACATACATACATGGATATATGCACACATATGGGTATATATTAAATACTTGAATTAATTTTATGTTTTTGAGAATTACGGAGCTAACAAAAATCACATGCATTTTACTTCCTAGTCAATTCTTTCAAAACCTAAATAACTTTGTCTCCTTTGAATACATAATTTTAAAGAGAATATCACCATCTCTAATCTTTCAGTGGCCTTGAAATTAGATGTTCCAATGGGAAAAAGTTATTTAGCCAGTCCCAAATTGTGCCTTTTCCAAGTTATCAGATATTCAATCTATCACATGCCCAAATAATAGAGAATGGAAACAGGTCTACATTGAGCACTCACAGTAGACAGCTCTCTGGACTTTCTCAGGAAGAGCTTTCTGCCATTGTGGAATGGATAGGGCTGGATAATATGCAAACAGACATCATAGATTGAAAGTATTGTGCTAAGTTGACACCTGAGATATTGGATGTTTTAACTGCATAGTATTGGTTTTCATGAATCAGTTTATCAGATTCTTTACACTATATGATGTTACTAGACTGTGGAATGCATGTTTATTGCATTTACTTTGTATAACGTATTTTGAAATTTGGTATAAATCGTTTATCTTTTTTCTTGATATGGATTACTCCTAGTTGTCAAGAGTGAGGAAATGCCCTGGAACTTTGTAATTTGAAGTCTTATGTTGCCATGTATCATATCCTATTTTCCTTTTACAGAGTTGGTAAAAAAATATGTAATTTATTTTATTTTTTTGGGGGGGGGCCCGGTCGTGGGGCCTGAACTCTTGGCCTGGGTACTGTTCATCAGCTCTTCAGCTCAAGGCTGGTACACTACCACTTGAGCCACAGCGCCACGCCTGGGTTTTTTCTGCTTATGTGGTGCTGAGGAATCGGACCCAGGCCTTAAGCATGCAATGGGAGCGCTCTACCACTGAGCCAACTTCCCAGCCCTGTAATGTATTTTTTATTTTTATTCATTATCTATTACAGAATTTGAACTCAGAGCCTGGGCACTGCTCCTGAGGTCTTTTGCTCAAGGTTAGCTCTCTACAACTTCGAGCCACAGTATCAATTTTAGTTGTCAGTGATTAATTGGTGATAAGTGTCCCGCCGGGACTTTTCTCAACCTGGCTTTGAACGGTGATCCTCATATACCAGGCTCCAGATTAGCCAATATCAGAGGCATGAGCTACCTCCACCCGGTTATATGTAATTTATACTGTAGTTTTCTGAAATCTTTCATCCTACACTGAATATTTTTTCTTACGAGCTTTCTAATAAATATGTAATCTATTCAATTTTGAAAAGTACTGTGTACCTCTCACTTATTTGTATCAGTCCATGATTAGCATCAGTACAGTTAAGCACATTACATCTCAACAGGAAAATTCTACTGAAGTTCTGATCCCCTTGAGCTAGATAAGGAGAATTCCTGTAAAAGAAGCCTCTCCTCAATTATGAGAAAAGATATGTTTGGAAGTTTAGTTTAGTTTAGTTTTTTTTTTTTTATTTTTTGGCCAGTCATGTGGCCTGAACTCTGTGCCTGGGCCCTGTCCCTCAACTCTTCAGCTCAAGCTTAGTGCTCCAACTCTTGAGCCATAGCTCCACTTCTGGTTTTTTCAGCTTATGTGGTGCTGAGAAATTGAACCCAAGGCCTCATGCATACCAGGCAAGCATTCTACCAATGAGCCACCATTCCAGCCCAAGTTTGCAAGTTTTTGAGAAGAGGAATTTGGCATTTGGTTTGCATCCTTGATTAGTCATGAATAGATATTATTTGGCTCCAAATTTTGTCTCCTTGTAGGTTCCCTAAACAGTTACACATCAGCCTCATTCCATCACATATCTTTAAGTCCTTCTTTTATTTCTTTTTATCGTTATTGTTTTGTTGTCGTTGTATTGCTGACCCTGAAGCTTGAACTCATGGCCTAGGCAGTGTCCCTGGGCTCAATGCTAGTGCTCTACCACTTGAGCCGTGCACCACTTCTGGGTTTTTCTGTCTGGACATGCTTTGAATCATAATATTCAGATCTCAGCCTCCAGGGTAGCTAGGATTACAGGTGTGAGCCACCAGTGCCAAGCAAGTCCCTCTCTTTCAGATATTATTCTAAAAGCCTCCAATCCAAGGTCACTCCTAAGATTGTAAATGGAACTATGCCAATAGTTCCTTTAATTGTTCTGGCTATGGTGTTTTTTGCAAATTATATTGAAACTACTTAACTGTTCTCTTCCTAATCCATGATTCTAGATGTTTTAGTAAAAATTACTTAAATTTAGTAGCTATAAACCCTAAATCTCTCAATTATTAATTTCATTTAATTCTTTCAATATGATTATTTTTCAATACAAATATGAACTTATACTCACCTTCTTGAATCTACCCCTTGGCATGAGCTGTGCCTGGGCCTATTCTACCTCAAATGCTAGAGGTTGGCAAAAGAATAGCCTACAGTATTCCTGCCTAAGAGTGAGGACAAGTAGTTGCGTGCCTAAAAGAAGCAATGCATTCCTGGCATGGGAAGGGGTGGGAGAGACAACAGACTAGAGAGCAAACTGGCAGTCACAACATTTAACAACTTCTCCTTTGGGGACACTGATCTCCTGCAAATTGGCAGTGATATAACTCACCTAGTGAATTTTCATATATGAAGGAAATTGTCATGTCTCACTACACAACTCACTTGTAGTCAAAGAGAGGGTCATCTTTTCTGTCCTCCTTAGGCCCAGTCTCATTTTATCTCCATCTTAGACTTTGCCCAGACTCTATTCCTACCAGAAGGTCCCAGATGAGGAGGAATGTGTGATCTCTTGGCTTTTGATTAGCCCTATGGGAACTGAGGCCACTTTTAATTTTGATCCTGTTCATTCTGACAAGGCTGTGGTGGGTGGTGGGAAAGCTCATTCTCTGAATTGTTCCCTATTACCAAATCTCTTCAGAGAAAGTCAAGGAATGACAGATTCTGCCTGAGGGAGTGAGTTTCTCCATTTCCAAAGAGGTCAATTAATATCTGATTATGAGGCCCACGTGGTGGTCCTTCCCCAGATTCTCCAAACAGGAGTGGATGTTACCTCGGACACCAGGCCATCCTCATATTTCTTCAGCTCTTTCACATGAAAATAAAGGTCACAGGAGTTGAGTTGAGAAACAAGGAGAAATGAGAGTAGCAGAAGAATCATTGGCATGGGGAGGAATTAGAAACTCTGTGTGAAAAAAGGGCTCAGAAAATCTAGGATCAGAGTTCCAGGAAGATGGCAGAGGAGAAGCTGGAATCTGAACAAGCTCTCGCATAGAAAGCAGTTTTAGAGTTCCAGTGAACAGTCCTAAGCCAGAGAATCACAGCAAGGGTGACATCACAGAACAGAGAGACAGGCCAGAGAGGGAAAATCCAGGCAAGGAGACACATCTGAGCACTTGCCAGCAGCCACTGCGGTGGCGAAAGCTGTGGCGGTAGCGACAGCAGGGCACCATACCTGAGCCACAGAGAATCCCGGATGAAGGAGCCTGATGCAGTGGGAGAGTGGATTCTACTCAACACCAGCAAGAACCGACAAGGAGCGGACATCTTCATCCTGCAGTTCGCAGACCAGAGACAACACAGGAACCAAGACTTGGCGTGAGTAGAAGCCGGACGTCCTCACTCCTTCTCAGGGAGCAGAGGAGGGAAGGCCACCTTTCCTCCCCCAGTACCGGAGATCTCCATCTTGGATACCAACAAAGCTCAGAGCAGCTGCTAGCTCCAACTCAGGCCTTGGAATAAAATGGGTCATTTAGCAGGTCACAAGAACTTAATGGCGGCCTGACCTTCCAGACTCAGCTCCACCCAGGGAAAAGTCACCCAGCTCGGGCGCCAGCCCTAGGAGTGGGTTTCTTCACTGGGTAATCAGAGCCAGAGGCTGCCCCTCCCTCTAGCAGCCTCAACAATCAATTGAAATTCAGTAAACAGAAACCCTGAGAATGGCTCCAGGCTGGGCTCTGTGAGTTTTTCACAAAATAGCCCCAGGGAAAAGCTACTGTTTGTTGAAAGGGCTCAACTCTACCCAGAATGTGGCCTCATCACTGCATCCCTCTCTTTTGTGATTCTTAAAGCAGATCAGCCTCCCATTAAACTATCCTGGGAGGAGGATCTCAAAATTCTGCGTAAAGCAGAGCATTTTTCTGCCTGTTCGAAAAAACTGACTTAAGAAACCAACCAAGCCACAGGACCACAAGCAGACCAGAGGCTCCAAGAAGAGGATGGTTACAGACACAAGGGAGATACAGGATTTTTCCCACCCCTCCCCCCAAAAAATCAAAGAACTTTCTTCTTGTTCTTCTTGTTCTTCTTCTTGTTCTTCTTGCTCTTCTTGTTCTTGTTCTTGTCTTCTTCTTCTTCTTCTTCTTCTTCTTCTTCTTCTTCTTCTTCTTCTTCTTCTTCTTCTTCTTCTTCTTCTTCTTCGTCCTCCTCCTCCTCCTCCTCCTCCTCCTCCTCCTCCTCCTCCTCCTCCTCCCCCTCCTCCTCCTCCTCCCCCTCCTCCTCCTCCTCCTCCTCCTCCTCCTCCTTCTCCTCCTCCTCCTCCTCCTCCTCCTCCTCTTTTTGGGTACCTTATATAAAATTTTTTTTTCTTTTCTAAAACTTTTTTTAATCTTTAATTTTTGCCTTTTTTGAAAAAAAAATTGTTTTCCAGTAACTTTTTTTTTTCCTCTTATAAGTTTTATTTTAGGGATACGTAAATATGCATTCTTCTTTCAATTTTTGTCTTCTTTCTCTTTTTTCTTTTATAATTCTTTTTGTTTTTTGTTTAGCTCTACTGAACTTCTGATCTTTTTTCTTCCTTTCTTATCCTTTTCACCTTTTCGTGTCTTTTGTTCTTCTTTATGTGACTTAACTCTTGTCCTGCACATCCTCAGATAAGCCCGTAGTTAACTAGTAGACCCTATCCCCCATTGTGTACACACTTAATCCACAAATTTATTACTCAATTCAAAACCTCTGAGACTTAAATTCCTTAATTGCAGTACTACCTATTTATACCTATATAATATTTTAAGCATTTTTATTATTAAGTTTTTCACATCTCCTCTATGTTCCTCTCCTTCTCTCAATATATTCACGTTCTTCTCTAAATAGGTTGTTTTCTCTTCTCCATAATATTATTAATTTTTACTTTTCTATTTTTTTTCTGGTCTCTTTTCTTTTCCCTTTCCCATTCTTCTTTTTTTTTCTCTCTCTACTTTCATCCTACCCAACCTATTTCCTGCATTGATATTAGGACTTAGTTAACTCTCACTGTGCCTCCCCCCACCAATCTATTCCTATTTTATACCCACATCTCTCCCTAACCCTAATAATTTCTGGTTTTCCAAATTCTTCTCTGCGGTTCAAAGCCCATTTACATATAGTTTTTTGATGTTGAATAGATGTATCTGTTGAACTAGATTGTATCTGTAGACTATTGACTGTACAAATTCAGATTTTGGCTGATGGTTGCCTCAAATGGGCAGAATAAGCTGGAAAAACACAAGAAAAATGGCAAATTCGGGTATCTCAATTCCCAATCTTGATAATCAGGGACAGAACAGATAATGAATAATCCAGAGGAGAGTTTCCAAATAGCTCTACAAACACTGCTGGCAAACATGATAAATGAAAAGATAGAAAACATACAAAGCACTCTGAATGAGCATGATAGGGAGAGAGAGGAGGCAATCCAAAAGTTTATACAGGAATCCCATATGTGTGAGGAAGCTACTCAAAAACTGATACAGGATTTGCGTGAGCAGATGAGAGTACTCAAAGAGAAAGGCAGGGATGGCTTGAGCAGGCTGAGAACACTCAAAGAGAATTGCAGGAATCCCACGAACAGGAGGAAGCTAATCAAAGAGTAATACAGGAATTGAGAGAGCAGGAAGAGAATACACAAAGATCACTAAAGGCATTCATGGAAGCCATTAACAAAGAGCTGAAGGAAGTCAGGGAGACCATAAAGGGAATGCTGAATGGAACCCAACAGAAGGAATGGGAGTTCAAAGAAATCATAACCAATCAACTAAGTGATTTGAGAATAAGCAATGAACACAAAATTAAGGAGGCCAAGAAATTCATACAAGATGTAAAATAGAGCTTCAACAAAGAATTTGAAGCCATCAAAGCTGACCAATTAGAAGGGAAAGAGATAAAAAACAAAGTAGAAAATCTTGACAGCAGGTTAGACCATGCAGAAGATCGAATCTCAGGGATTGAAGACAGCCAAGATATTATAGAGAAAGAACATACAACCATCCAAGACAAGACCAAGAAATATGATAGATCTATCCAACACATGGAAGACACCATCAGAAGGACTAATCTAAGGATAATAGGTTTAGAGGAGCACCTAGAAACAGAAGTTAATTGTCTAGGAAATTTGTTTAACAGGATCCTAGCAGAGAACTTCCCAAACATACAAAAAGATAGGCCTGTTGAGATACAAGAAGCTTTTAGAACCCCAAATAGACCAGACCAAAATAGGACATCCCACAGTCACATTGTAATCCACACAGTATCAACTAAGACCAAGGAAAAGATCCTTAAAGCAGTCAAGGAGAAAAGATTAGGGAAACCAATTAGAATCACCTCAGATTTCTCAGCAGAGACAATCAAAGCAAGAAGAGCCTGGAATGATGTATGCCATGCCCTTTAAACAAACAACTATCAACCAAGAATACTGTACTCAACTAAACTCACCTTCATAATTGAAGGCCAAATAAAAATCTTCCATGGCCAAGAAAAATTGAAACAATACATCTCCACCAACCCAGCCCTACAAAAAATTCTTAAAGATGTCCTACACATAGAAAACCAACAAGACCACAATAAAGGCCAAGAAACTGTACCCAAACTGAGAATCCAAGAACCATAGGAAGAACAAAGTTTTCGCAACCCCCAAGAAGGTGGATAACATGGCAGAAACTCCCAAATACCTCTCTCTTAACTTTAACGCACTGAACTCCCCAATTAAGCTACATAGACTCTCTAGTTGGATTAAAAAGCAAGATCCTTCTATCTGCTGCCTTCAGCAGTCACATCTTGCCCCTAAAAACACACTCATTTTCAATGTTAAAGGCTGGAACAAAATCTACCAAGCAAACGGCCCCCCAAAACAGGCGGGAGTTGCAATCCTAATATCAGATAAAATAGACTTCAAATTAAAATTCGTGAGAAGAGATAAAGAAGGTCGCTACATACTAATTAAGGGTTTTCTCCTTCAGGAGGATATTACAATTCTAAATATCAATTCGCCAAACAAAGGAGCACCCAAATTTATGCAAGAAACCCCGCTTTCCCTCAAATCCCTTATAGATCCAAAAACATTAATTGTTGGGGATTTTAACACACCACTCTCCTCTCTAGATAGATCAACTCGGCAAACACTCAACAGAGAAACCACAGATCTAAACAGCTGCAGAGATCAACTAGACTTAACACACATCCACCGAACATTTCACCCAGCAGCATCAGAGTACACTTTTTTCTCACCAGTAAATGGAATATCTTCTAAAATAGACCACATTTTAGGCCACAAAGCAAACTTGTCTAAATTCAGAAACATTGAAATTATACCTTGCATTCTCTCTGACCACAAAGGAATAAAATTAGAACTCGACACCAAAAGTCACCAAAGAAAGTCCGGTATCACATGGAGGCTGAACAACACACTGCTGAATCATGAGTGGGTCGTGGAAGAGATTAGAAAGGAAATTCAAATGTTCATGCTATTCTACAAAAATGAATGCACAAATTACCAGGTCCTCTGGGACACAGCAAAGGCAGTACTCAGAGGCAAGTTTATAGCTCTGGGCTCCTACATCAACAAATTGGAGAGATCTGAAACCAACAAGTTAATGACACATCTAAACCTCCTTGAAAAAGAGCAACAAGATAAACCCCAATCCAGTAGACAGAAAGAAATAATTAAAATCAAATCAGAATTAAATGAATTAGAATCCCAAAAAACTGTAGAAAGAATCAACAAAACAAAGAGTTTGTTCATCCAAAAACTTAACAAATTTGACAGACCCTTAACAAATCTTATCAGAAAAAGAAGAGAACACACCCAAATAATTAAACTCAGAGATGAGAATGGAAACATAACCACGGAAACAACCAAGATTCAGAACATTATATGGGAATAGTTCTCAAAACTTTATGCTAGTAAGTTTGAGAACTTGACAGAAATGGAGCTTTTCCTAGCAAATATTGACATGCAAAAACTAAACCAACATGATTTAAACCATATTAAAACGCCCATATCAAGCATTGAAATAGAAAGAGCAATAAGAGACCTGCGAGCTAAGAAAAGTCCAGGAGCAGATGGTTTTACAGCAGAATTTTACAAGGCCTATAAAGCAGAGCTCACACCAATACTCCTTCAACTCTTCAATGAAATTGAAAGAGAAAGTTCACTACCGAACACATTTTATGAATCCATCATAACCCTCATCTCCAAAGCAGGCAGGGACTCATTAAAGAAAGAGAACTATAGACCCATTTCTTTGATGAATATAGATGCAAAACTTCTCAAGAAAATTTTGGCCAATCAATATCAACAATTCATCCAAAAAATCATACACCACGATCAAACAGGATTCATTTCAGGGATGCAAAGCTGGTTCAATATACGCAAATCAATTAATATTATTCATCACATCAAGAGGAGCCAGGATAAGAACCACATGGTTATCTCAATAGATGCAGAAAAAGCATTCGACAAGATCCAACACCCCTGTATGATGAAGGTTTTGGAAAAACTAGGAATCCATGGAAAATTCCTCAATACAATAAAGGCTGTATATGACATACGTACAGTCAGCATTATACTTAATGGTGAAAAACTAAATACATTTCCTCTTTATTCAGGAACAAGACAAGGATGTCCACACTCTCCACTTCTCTTCAATCTAGATTTAGAATGCCTAGCTACAGCAATAAGACAAGATGCAGACATAAAGGGGATCCAAATAGGGAAAGAAGAAATAAAACTCTCTCTCTTTGCAGATGACATGATCTTTTATTTAAAGAATCCAATAGAGTCCACTCCCAAATTACTCAAGCTGATTCAAAACTTTGGCAAATGAGCAGCTTATAAAATTAACCCCCAAATATCAATGGCTTTTCTGTATGCCAACAATGAGAAAAGTGTGGCTGAAATTAGGAAAGCAATTCCATTTGTAATAGGCCCACAAAAATATAATACCTAGGAATTAACTTAACCAAATAAGTGAAGGACCTCTATGATGAAAACTTTAAAATTTTGAAAAAGGAAATCAACACAGAACTTAAAAAATGGCAAAACCTCCCATGCTCCTGGATTGGAAAGATAAACATCGTGAAAATGGCAATACTTCCCAAGGTTATCTACAAATTCAACTCGATACCTATCAAAATTCCAACCTCAATCTTCAAGGAAATAGAAGAAGCAATCCAAAAATTCATATGGAACAATAAAAGAACCCGTATAGCAAAAACGCTCCTCAATGGAAAGAACACTGCTGGAGGAATATCAATGCTAAATTTCAAACTCTACTATAAAGCCATAGTAATCAAAACAGCTTGGTATTGGCATAAGAACAGACCTCAGGATCAATGGAATAGAATTGAAAACCCAAAAATGAACCTACAGACCTATAGCCATCTAATCTTCGATAAGGGAGCTAAAACAATAGAATGGAAGACAGACAGCCTCTTCAGTAAATGGTGCTGGCAAAATTGGTTAACTACTTGTAGAAAACTAAAGTTCGAACCTTATATATCACCCTGCAAAAGAATCAACTGCAAAAGGATCAAAGACCTCGGAGTCAAAGCAGACACTCTGAAAACATTACAGGATGGAATAGGAGAAACCCTAGGTCTCCTTGGCTCAGGCCGAAATTTTCTGATTAGAGACCCGGAAACACAACAAATCAAAGAAAGGTTGGACAAATGGGATTGCACGAATTTGCAGAGCTTCTGCATGGCAAAGGACATAGCTAGCAAGATCAATAGAAAGCCCACGGATTGGTAGAAAATCTTCACTAGCCATACAATGGACAAGTGTCTCATATCCAAAATATACTTCGAACTCAAAAAATTAAAGCCCCCAAGAACAAATCCTCAAAGAAACAACTGCCCAATATATAAGTGGGCTAAAGACATAAAGAGAAACTTCTCTGAAGAAGAAGGATTGCCAATAGACACATGAAGAAATGCTCATCCACCCTAGCCATAAAAGAAATGCAAATCAAAACAAATTGAGATGCCACCTCACTCCAGTTAGAATGGCAAAAATCAAGAACTCTAACAACAACAGATGCTGGAGGGGATGTGGACAGAATGGAACCTTACTTCATTGTTGGTGGGAATGTAAACTTGTTCAACCACTTTGGAAAGCAGTATGGAGGTTCCTCAAAAGACTTCACATAGAACTCCCCTATGACCCAGCAATCCCACTTTTGGGCATTTACCCAAATGTTTACAAACAAGACCACACTAAAGCTACCAGCACAACTATGTTTATTGCAGCATTATTTACCATAGCTATGATATGGAACCAACCCAGATGCCCCTCAGTAGATGAATGGATCAAGAAAATATAGTATATATACACAATGGAATTCTATGCCTCCATTAGAAAGAATGGCATTGCCCCATTTTTTAGGAAATGGAAAACCTTGGAAAAAAATTGTTTTAAGTTAAGTAGGCCAAGCCCAAAGAAACATAGGTCCCATGGTTTCCCTTATTTGCAATATCTAGTATATGTATGAGTGAAGCGGAAAATGTCAGATAATGTGATGTTAGGAAAATGAACCCTAAGATTTGTATTTTAACGTTTTTTTCTTTCATGCATGTGTTTCTAACGCATTTATAAGATTATTTCTTTGTTGCTTTGTATGTCTCTCCCCCACAGTATAACCCCTGCTTTCACTATATTTGATGTCAGTATAACTCGTGGAGGGGATGTGGAAAAACAAGTCGTTTAAGCATACAGGTGGACCTGTTGCAACAATGAGAAGTACAAGTTGTCATGTCGAAAACAAGCTTTACAACGTCGGTGCAGGGCGGGGGGGGGTGGTGATGAGGATTAGGTGGGAGGAGGGGGGAGGCTGGGAAAGGATGTGAAGGGTAAACAAAGGAGGAAGCTGCAATGCTTGGTAAGAAATGTATGCATTATCCTGCCCATGTAATTGTAACCCCTCTGTACAGTATGTTCACAAATAAAATAAAATAAAATAAAGAAAATCTAGGATCACTCACATCATTTGGGAATCACATCACAGGATTCAGGAATAAAATTAATAAATTATTACCTAAATTATTAACTCCACGGCTCTGACTACATTACAAGTGTTCTCTCAAAAGGTAGCTGTACTAATTTGATGAGGAAAAAGGAGCACATTGTTTCCTCACAATGTTCTACTAAGTATCTTCTTCCATAACCCAGGTTGTTCTTACCCTGTACTTGTCGGTTACTTTCATTTGCTGGATTCAATCAATGACACTTGAAAGTGTTATCAACTTCAGACATGTAATTACATTTTGTTTTAATCCATTTGTTATAATATAAAACAAATTTTTGGGGAAAATATGTCTATGCTATATTTTCTTCCATGCCATATATATTTGCTGTTAGTAAGTATTATTTTAGTAGTTTCATTTTAAAACCTGAGGAAAATGTTTTGTTACTGTTAGCACTAATTAGTTGCAAATTTTTTGTATTTTTCCATATCTGTATATTTGTTATTAAGCTTCTTACATTGTCTTTTCCCCCTACTGTTGCCTTCTTAAAATTGCTTCAAATTATAAACTCTATATGATGATCTGTATGTGTTCATTTATAAATATAAATTTTTATCTAATATGCACATTTTATATGATATTTTCATCCTATTGTATCTGCTCTGAAATCAATATGGATATCCTTCATTAAAGAAAAAACACAATGCCACAAAACCAGTGAAATTAAGATTAGGTATCTATCCAAAAATATTTAGCAATGATATAGTAGAAACATCCACTTCTCTTATATACCAAAACATGTTCATAGCTATGAAATGTGAATTTTCTTTATTCCCTCTTTATGTAACATCCAGGTTGATTACACAGCTTGATTTCTATGAATATTGCTGCCATGAACATATATGTTCATATTGATTTATATTCTTTCAGTATGTATCCAAGTTGCAATAATGGTCTTCAAGATATTTGTCTTTTTTGTATCGTGTAAACTACCATTATGATCTCCATATGGGTTTCACTAGTTTACAATTCCACACCACCAAACACAGTTCCTGATTTATTTCAAACTCTCCAGCAGTTTTTTGTTGTTGTTTGCGTGGTGATAACTCTTCTGGTGTGTAAGATGGGATCTCAGTGACTTTCCTATTTATTTTCCTATGTATTTCCTATGTGGATAAGAATCTCAAGCATTTCATTTATTTACTAAACATATTGGTATTTCGTTCTTGATCAATGTCTTTCTTTGTCTTGTGGTATTTGATCAATTTTTAAGTTTTATAATATTTGATTTTTTCCCATTCCAAATACTCACTTTAGTAAAAAGATTTTTTTTCTTTTTTCTTTTTGTCGGTCGTGGGGCTTGAACTCTGGGCCTGGGCGCTGTCCCTCAGCTCTTCAGCTCAAGGCAAGCACTCTACCACTTGAGCTACAGCGCCACTTCCGGTTTTCTGGTGGTTTATTGGAGATAAGAGTCTCACGGTCTCTCCTGCCCGGGCTGGCTTTGAACCGCGATCCTCAGATCTCAGCCTCCTGAGTAGCTAGGATTACAGGCGTGAGCCACCAGCGCCCAGCTAAAAGATTTTTTTTTTTTTCATGACAACTTGTACTTCTCATTGTTGCGGGAAGGGATGTGAAGGGTAAACAAAGGAGGAGGCTGCAATGCTTGGTAAGAAATGTACGCATTATCCTGCCCATGTAACTGTAAATCCTCTGTACAGTATGTTCACAAATAAAATTAAATTAAATTTAAAAAAAAAAAAGATTTTTTTTTCATTGCAGTGGTGTATTGCTTGGATATTTTGATTTGTGAAGGCTAAGAGAATTTGATATGTTCTCTCAGTCAAATTATAAGCCTGTAAAAATAAAGTGATCCTGATTAAATGAAGTTCTTTCTGCACATTTTCTCCGGTACAGATTTCTCTGATTTAAGAAATGTATATTTTATGTCATGCTGGATGACTAACTAAGTCTGTGTGTGTGGATGATACAGTTATAATTGCAGAATTCGCCACATAGATTTTGGAGCAAAGGCTTACAGCTGGTAACTGGGCAATGATTCAGAAGACAGCTGAGGCTGAAGCTATGATCCCTTCTACCTGTGTTCAGTTCCCAATCTCTTGTAATACACCCCTCACTTCCCATGCGGTGGTTTCTTTTTCTATCCAAAATGTTTCTGGAGCTTCACGTTATTCTTGCCTCCTAGTAGGCCAACATGAGGGGAGTGAAAGCAAGTAAGGCAGATATGACAGAGGAATTTATTTTTTAATTGTGTAAATACCATACAGAGGGGTTACAATTACATGGGCAAGGTAATGAGTACATATCTTATCAGGCATTGTGGCCTCCTCCTTTGATTCCCCTTCCCATTCCTTCCCAATTCACCACCCCTTCCCAGTGGTCCCTCCACAGACCCACCTCCCACTAAAGTTGTAAAGTTCGTTTTTCAAAATAACGTCCTGCTCATCTCATTGTTGCAATGGATCCACCTGTACCCCAATTTAAACAATTTGGTTTTTCACTTCCCCTGCAAAAAGTATGCCAATATCATGTGCAGTGAACACAGGGGGCATACCGTGGGGGAGGGACATAAAAAGCAACAAAGAAATCATCTTATAAGTATGATAGAAACAATCGTAAGAAAGAAAAACTTTGAATTCTTATCTTGGGGTTCATTTCGCCTAACATCAACTTATCTGACAGTTTCTGCTTGTTTCAGACATGTACTAGTTATTGAAAATAAGAGAAACAATGAGACCTATGCTTCTTTGAGCCTGGCTTACTTCATGTAAAAAATTTTTTGGTCGGTTTTGGAGCTTGAAATCTTGGTCTGGGCACTGTCCCTCAACTCTTCAGCACAAGTTTAACACTATCCCACTTAAGGCACAGTGTCTCGTCCAGCTTTTACTGCTTATGTGGCGCTGAGGAATCGAACCTAGGGCCTCATGCTTGCAATGCAAGCACTCTACCACTCTGCCACCTTCCCAGCCCTGGCAGAGGGTTTTTATCTGAAGATCCATCACACTTGGGAGGTACTGGGTGAAAATTCCAGAAAGACAAAAGTGAAGAAACACTTAAGAGAAAATGTAAAGCAGAAAGCCACAATGTTTAACCCTAAAACAAATTTCTAGGATAAGGAGACTCACGAATTGGTGTCACCGGAGGAGAAAAAGGAAATATTCAGGAAGAAAGAGAAGGAAGTGGGAAGGAATAGAGAGAAAAAGACCTAGACTATCTAGAGCTGGGACCTCAAAGTGAGCTTAATTTTACTGGGGAAACCAACCCGAAGGATGCAATACCTTACAATTTTGATTACTCTATCTCATGCTATAAAGCCTATACCAGATCCACTTCCACTCAGCATGGTGTCCATTCTGGGAACCAGACTGAATGCTGGAGGTTCCCAGGGGATGCAAAGAGTGAAAACCACAGGGCTAAAGCTCAGAAAAGACACATGCCATCACTTCTCACATGTCATTTGTCAAAGTAAGTTCTACAACCAAGCCTGGTATTAATGGGGATGGGAATAGATATTGAGAGCACTATAATAATATCTACTATTATTATCATATAATAATCTAACATCTATTGTTTCATCAAAGGGAGAGAGATAGCATTTCTCTCTTTTTAGGTGTATGGGACAGGGCATTCTATAGAATGTTTTTCAATTGGTGGCTCTCTGAATCTTTTCTCCCAAAATTGTGACTATGAGGTTTCGGGGAGGAGAATTAGAATAGAAAAGTGAGTTCTCAAGTTGGGTACTGATGGCTGACACCTATATTCCAAGCCTGAGATCTGAGGATTATGATTTGAAGTCAGTCTGGGCAGGAAAATCCATGAGACTCATCTCCAATTAAACAAAAAGAGCCCGAATTGAATCTGTGGCTCAAATGTTAGAGCATTAGCTATGAGTGGGTGTGGGAGACAGAATCTTGACCCAGAATTTAAACCCAGGATTGGGGGATGGGTGGAAATGTATTCTCAGTCCATGAAATCAAAGGTGTATGGTCAACATCATTATTGATCTTAACTTTGGGGTAGAGTTGATCAGTTTTATTCTGGAAATGATTTGTTCCACTCTTCTCTGTCCTGTATTCTTTAAAAGAAACAGCTTTGAGCAATCTATACCTAAGATGTGTGGATTGCACTGAAGCACTGGTTTCATTTTTTTCTACTTACAAATATACAAAAATAGTGTAAAAAGGAGTTTTAATTTAATATGTCGGTTTGTGAGTACATCTTGATCGATGTCATTAATTTGATCATTCTTCTCTATCTCACCCAACACCACCCCCTCCATTTACGTGGTCACATTTTCACACATGTTCATTGAATATTATGACTGGATTCTCCCACTGCACCAGTTTGGCAAAGAAATTTCTTCATTGTACAGGCAAGGAAGATGAAGCTGAGGACTACATGCCCAAGACAGCATAGCTATTACTTTGCATCAAGATTATTTGACTTACAAAATCTTCACCAAAAGAAGCATTATAAAAAAGAACATGGCCAGGAACTAGAAGCATCTATCTTTGTATGTGTGTGTGTGTGTGTGTGTGTGTGTTTGTTCTGGTGCCTGAGTGCTGTCCCTGAGCTGCTTTGCTAACTGTTAGCACTCTACCACTTGAGCTACAGTACCACTTCCAACTTTATGGTAGTTAATTGGAGGTAAGAATCTCATGGACTTTCTATCCTGGTCTAATTTTAACCCACAATCTTCAGACCTCAGTTTCCTGAGTAGCTCGGATTGCTGGTGTGAGCCACTGGCAGCTAGCAAAAAATCTATTAGTTGTCCCAATTAAATATGTGGAGCAATTGGTTATTTGATACTGGTGGCACTCAACCTTGCTAATTAGGAGGCAAAGATTTATAAGAATGATATCATGACCAGTTTTGACAAAAAAAAAATTGTAAAAAAACAAAAACAAAGAAAGCCAGATATAGTGTAATTTTCCTGTTATCTCACTATGTGGAAACCACAGGTAAGAGATCATTGCTCAAGGGAGGCTTGACCTGAAAAATAATCTAAAGTGGTTAGAGCCTTAGCACCTTCAAGCACCAGTAGTGCCAAAGGAAAAAGAAAAGAAGAAAACAGAAAATGAAAGGAAAGGATATAAAAGGAACTATTATTCGTGGTTTAATTTCATTGGATACAAGAATTGAGAGTATTTTGTTTATTGTTTTAGAATTCAGGTCTCTCTAATATAAAAGCATTTATTTCAGGTAAATATTGTATTATTACTATTTATTAATTTATTATTAGACCTTTAGGTTTGGAGATTAAAATCATGGCTTTGTATATATTAGTCTAGTTCTACAACTTAGCTGTACCCAAGCTCTCTTGTATAGTTTTGAAAATTGTTTATAAATTCTTCAATAGTTTGCTATTCTACTTTTCATCATATATTTTCTTTCCCACCGAAAACTTAAATTAGATCATTTTATATCCTCCTGCACCAGAATCAATTCCAAATGGATTGAAGAGCTCAAAGTAAATCCAGATGCCTTAAGAATTTTACAGGAAGAGTTAGCGGAAACATGAGTGCTCCTTGCCATAGGTCAAAATTTCCAAAGTAAGTCTGGATAAATGGGATTAATCAAACCAAATCAATCATTTGTCAGACTCAAAAGCCATGAAAAAAAGAGATAGTGTAGCACAGATGTATTAGGGAGCAAACCTACAGATGAGAGCCTCAGGCAATGGTAAACCCTTTCTCCCTTTTCTAACTAGGTTAATTATTCTGGATTTACATGAATATAAGTATTTTCTTATGGGGATTAGTCAGAAAACAACTAATGCTAAGATAGAGATAGTATGTGAAATGAGTTGTAGCTGGAGAAAGGGAGGGATTAAGGCACGGGTGTCCAGTTCAAAGACTTGGCTTGGTGTCAGTTAAGTAAGGTATAGTTGCCCAAGGGAAGGGGAGTAAAACAGGAGTGGTTATAAACAAAAGCACTGGTCTGAAGCCTCAAAATAAGGACCGCAGTCTGTGTGGACAAAACAATCTCTAACAATGTTTTATTTAAATTAACAAGCATGATTTTAAATTTTTGCAGAGTGGGATGGTATATAGTCACAGGCAATTTCTCTTGTGTCAGGTATTCCAATCTACTCCTTCACATATTACCCAGTAGCCAGGTTTCAACACAAATGACTACAATGAGATTGTACAAATGACACTGTGACTTTTCCCTCTTATGAATCAAAATTCTGTCAAATGATTTATTTCTTCCAGATGTTTACACATTTCTCATGATCTTTTTTACTATTTTGTCTTCATTATTGATAATCATAGTACATTTTGTTGTTGTCTTGTGTGTATATGTCATTTTTAGGGCTTGAACTCGATGTTTAATGGTCTCCCTTGTATTTTTTGGTCATGGCTGATGACACTCTATCCTTGAGTCGCATGCTCACCTTCTGCTTCTTGCTGAATAATTGGAGATAAGTTTTCACATTTTTGTATTTTTGAAATGACATTGAACTAAAATATTCAGGTCTCAGCCCCCTGAGTTCTAGGATTGTACATATGAATGGCTAACACCAATCTTTGCTTTACTATTATTTTAATTATGTGGTAGTGGAAAGTGGAAGTATATGTGTGTTAAGTGTGCAATTTTCAAATACAAGTTTGAATCAACTTGATATAATATAACTGTTATCAATTTTACCAGTTAAATCATGAATATTACACATTACCACAGAAATATAATTGAAAACAAAAGGCATAATTGTTTTCTTAAAACAGTCAATGAAACCATAAATTACTTTCACTTTACAAATTATGTTTTATTTAACTTAAATTAGGTGGACCCATTGCAAAAATGAGATGTACAAGTCGTTATGTCGAAAAATGAACTTTACAACTTTGGTGGGGGGGGGGGGGTAGCAGGGAGGATTGGGGGGGCAGGGGGAGGTTGGGAAGTGATGGGAAGGGGAAACAAAGGAAGAGGCTAGGATTGATTAGAAATGTACTTATTATCTTGCCCATGTAATTGTAACCCCTCTGTACAGTATTTTCACAATAAAAAATTATATAAAAAAGAAAAAGAAAAAAACTGCAAAAAATTTGGACAGCGAGCTAATATACATATTTTTCCATCGTCGCCTACCACATCCTCCTTCTTCCTTCCTAGGAAACACACCCAATCAATAAAAGGCATAGATATTTGGCTCTTGACCTTGAAAATGAAAGCAGAATGATATGGATGTCTGAGATGATCATTAATAGTGTTTTACATAATAATGTCACATGCAACAACCTATGAGTCCTGCAGATCTTAACACTACTTCCTTAGTGATGTAATAGGATGTCAGCTTTATTGGACGTAGTATTGTTTTCCACTTCCTTTCCTACCACCTGACCTAAATTATAATACATATTAACAGAAAGAAAAAGTAATACCATCTTAAGAAAGTCCCATTGGAACAAGACGTTATGTCGAAAAGGGAACTTTACAACTTTGTGGGGGGATGGGGGGATTGGTGGGCAGGGATGGTAAGGGGAAACAAAGGAGGAGGCAACAATATTTGATAAGAAATGTACTCATTACCTTGCTCATGTAATTGTAACCCATCTGTACTGTATTTTCACGAAAAAATTATTAATATGAAAATAGTCATTTAGGGCTCGGGGATTATGCCTTCATTGCATGAAACCCTGGGTTCAATTCCTCAGCACCACATAAACAGAAAAAGAAACACTGGAAGTGGTGCTTTTCCTCAAGTGGTAGACATCTAGCTCAAGAACAGTTCACGGTCCCTGAGTGCAAGCCCCAGGACAGGCAAAAGAGTCATTTAGCTAGTAAATGCAAAATAAAGAACCCATACTTGGAATATATTATTGCTGCTTCCACGTGATACCTAACAATACTTCTTAATTCATGTACTTTACTTATATTAGAATGCTGTGTTGAATAAAAAAAAGTTTTGTTAATAGGTCATGGCAATTAATGCCAGGAATGTGCTTGGATGTTAGATGAAGTTTAATTCTGGAAATTGAAAGATTCCAGGATTTTGTGTGGTCAGTGTTAATCAGAAAGGGAAAGGTAATCTAAGTGAGATTTAGAGATCTTTGTGGCCAGTCATGGCACCAAAAATGCAGATGCTAGTTAACATTTGTGACAGAAGAGAAGGAATAACTCCAGATGGAAGGAATAAATTATAGTAACTAAGGTATAGCAGAAACCGTTCTAGGGAACCATTTTTGGTTATTGAATTATAAACTAATTATAAACTAGGTTTATTCTTCATTGCTTTTATTATTCTAATCACTTAGGCTTTTCTTAATCTCTGTGTGATAAGTTGTATATCCTTCTATGCTGATCTTTCATACCTGATCTCCTTTGCTTTCTAAAAATCTCAGTCTTTCTCTATTTCTCTATGAACAATTTCTGATACTAAATCCACATATGCAGACATCAGACAATGCTAATGTAAGAGTCCCATAGCTCATGAGTCATTAATGTAACAACATGGAAAAAGAGGGCATATTTATTGCTACCTCAATTTTTCTGAAAAGCTGCAATGTCACATCATTTGATTCAAATTTCCATTCTTTATCTACATAGTGTCATTAAGTGCACATAAATGCAAATATGAGCCAAGTGCTGGTGGCTCATGCCTGTAATGCAAGCTACTCAGGAGGTTGAGACCAGAGGATTGTGGTTCAAAGCCAGCCTGGTCAGGAAAATCCATGAGACCTTTATCTTCAATTAACCACCAGAAATCCGGAAGTGGTGCTGTAACTCAAGTGGTAGAGCACTGGACTTGAGCTGAAGAGCTGAGGGACAGCACCCAGGATCAGAGTTCAAGTCGCTCGATGAACAGAACAGGTGTAAATATGACGTTAAGTTTCCTCAAAAGGAACGACAAAGTCAATAGTAATCTTCCCAAGCAGAGAAAATAATTGCAAAATGACTTTACACTCGCAAAAATGTTTCAAGTTTAAAAGTCGATACTCTTGGAAAGATAAAACATAAGAATATAAGGAAGTCTGGGAAGTTCAGGTTGCATCAAGCCTAGGCAGAACAGTCTTTGCAACATTATCTAAAATTAACCAGCCAAAAGCTGCATTGGAAGAATGACTCAAGTAATTGAATACTAGTTATGAGCAAGATTGCTGAATAAGAGCTTGAGGTTTTTTCATACACACATACAAGCATGCATATATACACAGAGGCACTTATATGTGTAAACACACGTACGAAACAACTTTCAGAATGTGTAGAAAAGTTAGAAAATATATCCTGAGTAAGACTAGAACAAGTGATAATTTTTAATATTAGAAATTCCTCAAGTGAACTTTCCCCAAAAAAGGTTGAGAATATTACATAGGTAGGGACCAGAGATAATAAGATAGTCAACTAATTATTATTAAAGTGATCAGATCCATGGAGGAACGAAACAGAGACCCCTGCAGGTGCACCTGAAAATGTTCATAACCTCTGTCAAATGTTAGAATGTCTTTGAAAATTGTACATAAACAGTTTAAGCACTTAGTCTAGTGGATAAGATTATCAGAGAAGTTCAGAATTGCTAGCCTGTTTCTAGATTAAATAAACCATCACACTATGGCAGGGCAATGTGATACAAGCCTAGAAATTTAGAACTCAGACTAAAACAGGAGATTACAGAATGGAATTACGTAACGATATCTTCCCTGGAACAGGTACTATAATTTTCTCTCAATAAAACAAGCCAAACAACAAGAAAGAAATATACAGTTCGAAGTTTGGGCTAATTTTGTCACTATGTTTTGAGAAGTCAAGTTTCCTATTGAAATGCAACTTATATATATCCTCAGTTGTGTTTTAAATGCTCTCTTAATTTCAGAAAATGCCTAGATGCAAAATGGCTCATGATTCCCAACTAAAAATTTGAGAAAGTAAGCATTATTCTGTTGGATTCCAAAGAAATGATGAAGGATTACAAAAACTTAAGCCTGGAGAAATGGCAAATCTCATCTAATGTAGGACTTTGTAGACCTGGCTAAATTAGAATTTACATTTAAGATAAATATTTTTTGTTTGTAATTTCATATTCGATAGGATACTGCAAAATACCTTCAAGTAGAAGGTTTAATTTAGATATGCACAAATGATTCTGACATTCTGTTTGCCTGGAATATTCTTTCAATTGAGGTATAATTAGAACTTAATAGATAATACCAACAGTTCATGTATATCATGATAATGCGAATAATCTAGACAGTTGCCAACAAATGGATGCTATTAATTTATAAATTTAGAAAAAGCAATTTTTTGAGACATTGGTGTAACATGGTGTGAAGAGAGTAATTGTGTTACATCTTTTTTTCTTCTACCTATACATAACACATTAAGAAATTTCCTTAATTACGGACCTTTGTATACAATTAGAAAAATACTAGATTTGAGGTTTGTTTTTATTTGGTTTTTGTTGTTTAGTTTGTCATAGGGCTTGACTTCTGGGTCTGGGCACTGTCCCTGATCCTGTTTTTGCTCAAGGCTACACCTCTTCCACTTGAAATTCAATGCCACTTTTTTTTGGCTTTTCCTGAGCAGTTTACTGGAGATAAGAATCTAAGGAAACTTCTTTCCTGGGTGAGCTTTGAACCATAATCTTCAGATCTTAATATTCAGATATTCAGATCTCCTGAATATCTATAATAGATAAAATAATAATAATTGTGGGGCAAGTGCGCAGCAAAGATGGTGCTCAGAGGGAGTTGAGTAGGCAGAGTCTGATTTGTTTATATTCATTGCATAAATAGCTCCTGGAAGCTTAGGTGCATGATAGGGTGTGACTGTTACAGTGATTAGTTGGTTCCTTTTCCTCCCCATGCCACCCGGTCTTTTTTGCTTTTAAAAAGTGCTTGCTGTGTGTTAATAAATGAGTTCCTGCTTGACTTGACTCCCTGCTGTGTCTGATTGTCTCCTGGGTTAAGGGAAGCTGGGGGACGGGCAAGAGGAGCACTTAACTTTCCTCAGACCCCATCCATCTATCATGGGATGAAGACCCGAAATCAGGAGCCCAACTCGGGCAAGAAAGGAAAACATACCGGCTGAAGCTAAGTGGTCTCTCACGGTAAGTAAAACGCTTAGTATGGGTAATGCTATTTCACAGAAGAAGGAGGAAGAGGCAACATTAAGCCTAGAGGGAGTAAAGCGGGACTTGGGAAGTGAGAAGGTAAAGGAATGGGTCAAATTCGGCTGAGAATGCACTGAAACATGCACAGTGGAAGTCAAAACAAGGGTGAAAGTTACCCCCTCTGACTTGGGTGCCCTGACTTTCCTAGGCTTCCACCCTATTCCCCTGATTGGGCCAGAGGTTGTGCCTTAGTAGACCTGTGAGAAGGACCTGCAAGACCCAGACGCATACCGACCTTCCATGGAGGGGCTGAGGGCTGCAGAAGAAACCTACTGGGAGGCCTGCCCTGTAAAGGAAGTCCCACCTGGGAGCCCAGAACCTGGGCCACGGGATTCACTTCCCCAACATACCCAGTCAATCATTCACCAGGAGCTAACAGGCCCTTGGAATGGTATCCATGGGAAGCTAAGGATCTTAAAGAGATCTGCAAGGTGGTGGCGGTGAATGTCCTGAACTCTCCTTGGGCCCATACCCAATTAGAGGACATTGCTTATCACCCATGTGTCCCTAAGGACTGGCTGGATGTGGCCAAAGCCGTCTTCACCAGTTCTCAGTTTATTAAATGGTGTGCTTTCTTTAAGGAGCCATGCAGATTGTGGGCGGAGAATAACTGGCAGGTTCAAGCCGCAATACCTATTACTTATGCAGTTTTAACAGGGATGGGGGCAGGGTGCTCCACTGGGGTCCAACAGGCCACAATACCTGTCCTGTGCCATGACCAGGTGAGGCAGGCAGAACTTGCCGTGTGGTACAAACTGGATGATGGGCCCACTGAGTCCCCCATAGCAGGAGTGAGACAAAAACCTGGTGAGCCTCTACTTGAGTTTATAGCCATATTCCAACAGAGTATTAATTGCAAGCTGCCGGCAGGGGACCTCCGAAATCAGTTTGTAAAGCTACTGGTCTGGGAAGGGATGAATGCAGACCACATCATGGTCTATGTGGGATTGAGAGAGAGTTCCCTGAGCAGATGGGTGGTGGCCTCGCAGGATATGGGAACACAACAGCATCATTCCTAATCACTACCTTTATCCTTACAGGCTCAGACATCTGCAATGACTGAGGCTATTACCCAGGCTCTGGCAGCCCAGGGCCAAGGAACCCCAAGACCACTGGGGAGAAGGACTTGTTTTAAATGTGGGCAGGAGGGGTACTTTAAGAAGGACTGTTCACAACAATCCCCCACCAACCATCCCGGGGGGCCCAAACCGACCCCTACACCCTGCCCCAGGTGTAGGAAGGGGCTGGGAAGGTGGCTCAGTGGTAGGGTGCTTGCCTTGCATGCATGAGACTCTGGATTCAATTTCTCAGCAACACATAAGCAGAAAAAGCCACAAGTGGCGCTGTAGCTCAAGTGGTAGATCACTCACCTTGAGATGAAGAGCTGAGGGACATCGCCCCGCCCCAGAGTTCAAGCTCCAAGACCAACAAGATAAATATATATATATATATGAATATTGGTGATGCAGGAGCAGGAATTCCCTATAATCTCCAAGGCCAAGCAATTATAGAAAGAAATCACCAATATCTTAAGGAGCAATTATAATTATTAAAACAAAAAGGAGGAGTTAGCCCCCGTATACAGTTACAGATAGCTTTTTTACCATTAACATTTTAAATTTTTCAACAGGGGCAACTGAATCCAGATTTCAGAAGTACTGGGGACAACTAAACCCTAAGCCCTAAGTGAAAGTCAGGTGGAAGGACCTCCCTGACAAATCAATTGAGACGACCTGACCCCCTAGTTACTATGGGCAGGGGATTTGGATGTGTTTTTTCTATAGGGGAGACAGCCCCTTTTTGTAGAGCCGGTCAGATCTGGTTGAGTCGACTAGAGTAGCAGTTGAAGCACATTGCCTTCTCATAGAGATGTGACCCACAGGAACGTCTGCCTAGCTTGACAGCCATGAGCTGTCCAAGCTCCCTACATGTCCCCCAGGCGACCAATCAGTGCCTTTCACCAAACAGTGCCTGTCACAAGTGCCTTACATCAACTCCCCGCTAAGTGATTGTCCCAGAAGGACTCAGGAGGTTGGGGAAGCTGGGGTGTAAAATCCCCCCCACTTGCACAAGAATAAATGAGACCTGCTTAAGCCTATTCTCCCAGTGTGTGTTGCTTGTGGGCATCATTCATGCTTACTCCCTGCAGGACATCTAGCCCTATAAGTGGCGCCCAACTTGGGACTCAAATGTTTTCGGCAGATGCATGGTCTAATGCAAGGTAAGTGCCTCCATGGGCAACCTCCCCCTGCAGCACGAGAGCCTCAATTACGAGCGCTTGTTGCCCTGCTTCAGAGTAGGCGGTTAAAAGTATCACAAAAGGAAGCTAGTTTAATATGGGAAATAGTAAATAAATTGTGTCCCTGGATTGACTCCGGGGCCATTTGGGATCCAGACAGCTGGACCTGCTCTTTCAGGCGGCTCATAAAAAAGAAATCTGAGAAGGTGCTGAGCTACCCCTAAAATTTACCCCATTGTAATAGCCATTCAAGCCTGTCTATCGGGGAGAGAAGAAGGGGAAACTCTGCAGGCATTTAAGGTCTCACGGCAAAAAGAAACAGCATACAGAAAATGGTGAAGCTGCTCAGGCACTCCCATCTTCCGGTAAGAATGCAGATGACCAACAACTGCCACCATCACGTGACCCAGAGGGTCAGCCAGCTATGCTTGTAAAACCCCTCTCCCACACTATGGGTCCCAGGAAACCTGCCCAAGCACTTCTTTTGGCCATTTGGCTAGCCTGGGAACTCCCCTCAGGGAACTTTGTATCCTTGGGCCTTCATATCCAACTTTGCCCAAGAAAGAAAACCCGTTGTTCTCCCTATAATACAACAGTTGTTTGCGGGCCCCACAACTACCATGGCAATGGCAGCCAAGCCTATGGTTGAACCTCAGTTCGTGTTCCCGGTAAACATCCACCGAACCAATGCACCACCTAACCAATGGTACCCCCATGGCCCAAAAGTGCTTGACAAAAATTGGACCGCTTTTAAGGAAGATGGGTTGCACTCCCCATATGCTCAACAGATGCTCGAAACCATTAGCATTGATCTGAGTTGCCCCAATGATTGGAAGAACTTAATGTGCACAGCATCATCTTCAGGGGACTTCCTTTTATGGAAGACTGCTTTTTATGATGAATGTGAACAACAAAGCACATGAAATGTCACTGCTGGAGGATATGATGCATCCATGGCGGACCCTGATTGCTTAAAAGGGGAGGGAGCTTATGGGTCTCCCATTGCACAAGCAGCGGCATCTCCGCAGTACTTTGCCCAAGTACTCCTCTGTGCATTGTGGGTTGACTCCTTGGTCCCTTCGAAAGAAGGGAACAAACAACTAAAAACCCTCATCCAACACTGCAATGAGCCTTTCATTGACTTCGTGGCCCGTGTTCTAGAAGCAGTAGCCCAGAAGTTATCCCACGCTGGAGCCCGAGAAGCACAAACCAAGACCCTAATCTGGGAAGGGGCCACACAGGAATGCAGAAAAGCCATTGCCCCTGAACGAAATGGGGAGATCACTGATTGCATCCTAGCCACCAAAAATTTGGGGACATCAACTCATGCTAGGACGACCCTTGCACAGGCTTTCACCTCTATGACCGCCAGTGCGCGCGCCCCCAGTGGTGCAATGGGAAATTGACCTTGTTGGGGATGCGGCATAACTGGTCATTTTATTTTTATTTTTTTCATTTTAATTTTTTTATTATGAAAGTACTGTTCAGAGGGGTTACAATTACATGGACAAGATAATGAGTACATTTCTTATCAAGCATTGTAGCCTCCTCCTCTGTATCTCCATCCCATTCCTTTACATCCTCCCCCCGTCCCTCCCACTCAATCCTCCCCACTACCTCCCCACACCCACACCAAAGATGTAAAGTTCATTTTTCACCAAAACGAATTGTACATCTCATTGTTGCAATGGGCCCACTATTTAAACGATTTGTTTTTCCCATTCCCCTTAACAAATTATACCGACATCAAATACAGTGAAAGCAGGGGTTATATTGTGGGGGAGGGAAATACAAAGCAATAAAGAAATAATCTTCTAAATGTGTTAGAAACAATCACCTGAAAGAAAAAAAACACACTTGAATACATATCCTAAGGTTCATTTAATTAACATCACCTTATCTGACATTTTCTGCTTGATTCAGACACATATTAGATATTGCAAATAAGGGAAACCATGTTTCTTTGGGCCTGGCTTACTTCACTTAATATAATTTTTTCCAAGCATTTACATTTCCTAACAAATGGGGCAATGTCATTCTTTCTGATAGAGGCATAGAATTCCATTGTGTATATATACCATGTTTTGATCCATTCATCTACTGAGGGGAATCTGGATTGGTTCCATATCTTAGATATAGTAAATAGTGCTGTAGTAAACACAGTCGTGCTGGTAGCTTTAGTGTGGTCTTGTTTGTAAAGATTTGGGTAAATGCCCAAAAGTGAGATTGCTGGGTAATAGGGGAGCTCTATGTGGAGTCTTTGGAGGAACCTCCATACTACTTTCCAAAGTGGTTGAACAAGTTTACACTCCCACCAACAATGAAGTAAGGTTCCCTTCTGTCCACATCCCCTACAACATCTGTTGTTCTTAGAGATCTTGATTTAGCCATTCTAACTGGAGTGAGGTGGTATCTCAATGTTTTGATTTGCATTTCTTTTATGGCTAGGGAGATTGATCATTTCTTCATGTGTCTATTGGCCATTCTTCTTCCTTCTTCAGAGAAGTTTCTATTTAAGTCTTTAGACCACTTATTTATTGGGCAGTTGTTTCTTTTTTTTTTAAATTTTATTTTATTTTATTTGAGAACATACTCTACAGAGGGGTTACAATTACATGGGCAGGATAATGCATACATTTCTTACCAAATATTGCAGCCTCCTCCTTTGTTTACCCTTCAACTCCCTTCCCAGCCTCCCCCCTCCCC
>NW_024870972.1:1785000-1842500 GCF_019054845.1 Dipodomys spectabilis | reverse complement strand
ATTTTTCTCAGCAGCACATGGAACATTTTCTAAAATAGACCACATTTTAGGCCACAAAGCAAACCTGTCTAAATTCAGAAACATTGAAGTTATACCTTGCATTCTCTCTGACCACAAGAGAATAAAATTAGAACTCAACACCAAAAGCCACCAAAGAAAGCACATATCAGGGCTGGGAAGTTGTCTCAGTGGTAGAGTGCTTGCCTTGCTTGCACGAGACCCTGGGCTCGATTCCTCAGCACCACATAAGCAAAAATAAAAAAGCTGGAAGTGGCGCTGTGGCTCAAGTGGTAGGGCACTAGCCTTGAGCGGAAGAGCTGAGGGACAGTGCTCAGGCCCAGAGATCAGGCCCCACAACCGGACGAAAAAAAAAAAAAAGAAAGTCCGGTATCACATGGAGGCTGAACAACACACTGCTGAATCACGAGTGGGTCATGGAAGACATTAGAAAGGAAATTCAAATGTTCATGCTATTCAACAAATATGAACACACAAATTACCAGCTCCTCTGGGACACAGCAAAAGCAGTACTTAGAGGCAAGTTTATAGCTCTGAGCTCCTACATCAACAAATTGGAGAGATCTGAAACCAACAATTTAATGACACATCTAAACCTCCTTGGAAAAGAGCAGCAAGATAAACACCAATCCAGTAGATGGAAAAAAATAATTAAAATTAAATCAGAATTAAATGAATTAGAATCCAAAAAAACTCTAGAAAGAATCAACAAAACAAAAGAGTTGGTTCTTCGAAAAAAATTAAAAAAATTGACAGACCCTTAGCAAATCTTATAAAAAAAAGAAGAGAACACACCCAAATAAATAAACTCAGAGATGAGAATGGAAACATCACCACGGAAACAACCAAGATTCAGAACATTATAAGGGAATACTTCTCAACATTTTATAATAATAAGTTTGAGAACTTGACAGAAATGGACCTTTTCCTAGCAAATATTGACATGCCAAAACTAAAACAAGATGAGTTAATCCATCTTAACAGGCCCATTTCAAGAGTTGAAATAGAAACAGCAATAAGAGACCTTCCAGCTTAAAAAGTCCAGGACTAGATGGTTTTACAGCGTAATTCTACAAGGCCTTCAAAGCAGAGCTCACACCAATACTCCTCCAACTCTTCAATGAAATTGAAAGAGGAAGTTCACTACCGAATACATTCTATGAAGCCATCATAACCCTCATCCCAAAACCAGGCCAGGACTCATCAAAGAAAGAGAACTACAGACCCATTTCTTGATGAACATTGATGCAAAACTTCTCAACAACATTTTGGCCAATCGACTTCAACAATTCATCCAAAAAATCATATACCACGATCAAACAGGATTCATTTCAGGGATGCCAAGCTGGTTCAATATACCCAAATCAATTAATTTTCTTCATCACATCAACAGGACCAAGAATAAGAACCACATGGTTATCTCAATAGATGCAGAAAAAGCATTCGACAAGATCCAGCACCCCTTTATGATGAAGGTTTTGGAAAAACTATGAATCCCTGGAATATTCCTAAATACAATAAAGGCTGTATATGACAAACCTACAGCCAGCATTATAATTAATGGTGAAAAACTATAGCCATTTCCTCTTAACTCAGGAACAAGACAAGGATGTCCACTCTCTCCACTTCTCTTCAATCTAGTATTAGAATGCTTAGCTACAGCAATAAGACAAGATGCAGACATAAAGGGGATCCAAATAGGGAAAGAAGAAATAAAACTCCCTCCTTGCAGACGACATGATCTTGTATTTAAAAATTCTCATAGACACCACTCCCAAATTACTCAAGCTGATTCAAAACTTTGGCAAAGTAGCAGGGTATAAAATTAACCCCCCATGTTCCTGGGTTGGAATGATTAACATCCTTAAAATGGCAATAATTCCCAAGGCTATCTACAAATTCAACGCGATACCTATCAAAATTCCAACCTCATTCTTCAAGGAAATAGAAGAGGCAATTCAAAAATTCATATGGAACAATAAAAGACCCTGAATAGCAAAAATGCTCCTCAACGGAAAGAACACTGCTGGAGGAATATCAATACCAAATTTCAAAATGTACTATAAAGCCATAGTAATCAAAACAGCTTGGTATAGGCATAAGAACAGACCTCAGTACTAATTGAATAGAATTGAAAACCCAGAAATGAACCTACAGACCTATAGCCATCTAATCTTCGATAACGGAGCTAAAACAATAGAATGGAAGAAAGACAGCCTCTTCAGTAAATGGTGCTGGCCAAAGTGGTTAACTACTTGTAGAAAACTAAAGCTAGATCCTTATATATCACCCTGCACCAGAATCAACTCCAAATGGATCAAAGACCTCGAAGTCAAAGCAGACACTCTGAAAATATTACAGGATGTAATAGGAGAAACCCTAGGTCTCCTTGGTTCAGGCCGAAATTTTCTTAATAGAGACCCAGAAACACAACAAATCAAAGAAAGTTTGGACAAATGGGATTGCATAAAGTTGCAGAGCTTCTGCATGGCAAAGGACTTAGCTAGCAAGATCAATAGAAAGCCCATGTATTGGGAGAAGATCTTCACTAGCCATACAATGGACAGGGTTCTTATATGTAAAATATACTTGGAACTCAAAAAATTAAATCCCCCAAAAACAAATCCTCAAAGAAACAACTGCCCAATAAATAAGTGGGCGAATGACTTAAACAGAAACTTCTCTGAAGAAGAACGAAGAATGGCCAATAGACACATGAAGAAATGCTCAACATCCCTAGCCATAAAAGAAATGCAAATCAAAACAACATTGCGATACCACCTCACCCAGTTAGAGTGGCAAAAATCAAGAACTCTAACAACAGATGCTGGAGGGGATGTGGAAAGAAGGGAACCTTACTTCATTGTTGGTGGAAATGTAAACTTGTTCAACCACTTTGGAAAGCAGTATGGAGGTTCCTCAAAAGACTTCACATAGAGCTCCCCTATGACCCAGCAATCCCACTTTTGGGCATTTACCCAAATGTTTACAAACAAGACCACACTAAAGCTACCAGCACAACTATGTTTATTGCAGCATTATTTACCATAACTAAGATAGGGAACCATCCCAGATGTCCCTCAGTATATTATTGGGTCAAGAAAATGTGGTACATATACACAATGGAATTCTATGCCTCCATCAGAAAGAATGACATTGCCCCATTTGTTAGGAAATGGAAAAACTTGGAAAAAATTATATTAAGTGAAGTAAGCCAGGCCCAAAGAAACATAGGTCCCATGGTTTCCCTTATTTGCAATATCTAGTATATGTATGTGTTAAGCGGAAAAGGTCAGATAATGTGATGTTAGGAAAATGAACCCTTAGATATGTATTTTAATGTTTTTTTCTTTCCTGCATGTGTTTCTAACGCATTTATAAGATTATTTCTTTGTTGCTTTGTATGTCCCTCCCCCACAGTATAACCCCTGCTTTCACTATATTTGATGTCAGTATAACTTGTGGAGGAGAGGGGGAAAAACAAGTCATTTAAGGATACAGGTGGACCTGTTGCAACAATGAGAAGTACAATTTGTCATGTCCAAAACGAGCTTTACAAAGTCGGTGCGGATGGTGTTTTGAGGGGAAACATTGCGATTGAGGGTGGGGGGGCCTGGGAAGGGATGTGAAGGGTAAACAAAGGAGGAGGCTTCAATGCTTGGTAAGAAATGTATGCATTATCCTGCCCATGTAAATGTAACCTCTCTGTACAGTATGTTCACAAATAAAATTAAATTAAATTAAAAAAAAAACAAAATCACAAACCCTGCATAAATCATTATAGATGTATACAAAAACTCTTGAATACATTTTGACATCAAAAGCAGGCAATTCACTTTGAAGTACTCCACAGAATCCGTGAATTGTTACTGTAAGTTATTGTTGTTATTTGGATTGTGAAAATATGTTGTATTGACACAAAGGAATTAATGACATTTTTGAAATCTAAGAAAATTAACCGAATCATTAGGATTTAGGAGAACAAGTTGTACAGCCTTCCACAACTTCAAAGAGGTAGTGATACATACTTATCCTTTTGGTAATATCAAATGCAGTTTTTTCCAAGTGGTTCTTCAGACCTGGTTTGACATATTTGTTCAACAGTTCCAGTGTATTTTTTCTATCTCAATTTCCAGCAGCAAGATGCAAGGGGGTCAAGAAGCTTTACTTTGGGCACTAGTATCTGAATCATGAAGAAGAAAGAAGCCACTCTGGTATTATTACACGTATATGCAATATGCAGGGGTGTCCAGCCATCTACATTTATTGCATGTGACCCTTGAGCCACCAACTCACGGACAATGTCCAAGTGTCCACTGTAGGCTTCCCAATGAAGAGAGGTATACTCATCATCATCCCTAGTATTCACATGAGTGGCCTTTTGGAAAGTATTCTCTGCACTGTAGTAAGCTGGTTATTTTCAGCAGCACAAAGAAGAAATTTGCTTGGATCTTTCTCCATTTTTTTCCTTGTAATTGTTACCATTCCTCACTTTTTCATCTTGTTCCTCACCTTCATCAGAATTGTCTAACCAGATACTTTGAGTTCCAGTGGAAATTAGGTGTCCTTGTATTTCCCTAATAGTTCATGTTGGTTGAACTGGTCAGAAATATCTGGTGAATTTTCTGCGTATGTTTTTTCACCATGGTTTATTTTCTTTTTCCATTTTTACTATTCGAAATTATTCTAACTGGAGATTAGGGAATAAATGGAGAGCAGAGGAAAGATGTTCCTCCATATTCAAAGGTACAGACAAAATGAGGACCAGTGGTGTCTTCATGTGCAACTTATTCTAGGAATGAGAAATTGTGAAATAATGCCTCCTATATAAATGATTTGGGAAATGGCAGTGCAGAAAGTGAAATGATTAAATCCAAAATATAAAACAATATAAATTAGGATAATTATGGAGCAATCATATTATCTATGCGAGCCATGAAAGAGAGAGATGAGCTATCCCCAAAATCCATGCCTCTGATCAATTTTAGAACAAGCAGAAATTTGTTTTAAAAAAGATGGAAATAGAATTTATGTATTTAGTTGAAATTAGTAAATACCTTTTTAATAGCCTACATAAGAATCTAAATCCTTGATAGTACTAGTAACAGATCTCACTGAAATTAGTTGAATCACACTTTTCCTGTACAATGAAGGAATAGGAAAGCAGCTAGAAAAGGCAGGCCGATTGTATCTGTGAGAAAACTTTGTGGAAACTGGTATTGAGGATTACTTACTGGTGACCCACTTGCACTGGAAGCATGATTCTGAACTCTTGCTTGCTGATTCTGAACTATTGCTTTGATCATTATATTCTCCAAAAAGAAAAAGTCAGAATTGATAACAAAGGACTACTAATCCATTTTGACTTTTCATTAAGCATCTTCAATCATCAAAATCACATGAAGACAATAGACAGGCCTATTTTTTTTAGATGAAAACAAGTGTCTTTTTTAAAAAAAGGAATTTAAGTAGTCTTCCAAAGAACTTCTATTTTACTTACTCCATTATACATTTTTCCTAATGTTGAGTAACAATAAATAATGGATCTATTAGAAAGCTCTTAAAGCTCATCTGTTCAATAGTGAGTTCTCTTACACTATATTATGGTACTTTTTTGTATGGTCTTAGGAAGAAATTTACATTACTAACTTGAATTTGTGACAGGAAAATATCATGATTGTACATCTTTCTTCTATACTCTGTTTTACATTATTATCTAAATATGTGCATTAAATAAGTATAGAGGAAAAAGTAGAAGCCACACTGGTGGATCATGGCTTTAATCCTAGCTAATCAGAAAGAAGAAATCTGAGAATTGTGGTTTGAAACCAGACCAAGAAAAAAAGGTCCATGGGATTTTGATTTGAAAGTAACAAGCAAAAGCTAGAAATGGAGCTATGGTACAAGCAGTGAAATGCTAGCCTTGAGAAAATTAAAACAAAAAAATAACAAATTCTGGGACAGAGCCAGGCCCTGACTTCAAGCTCTAGCATTAGCATCAAACTAATTAATTAATTAACTAATTAATTAATTAAAAATAAATTAAGTGGTCAAATGTGGAGAAAATGCTCAGGGATATCACCCATGCTCTTATCTCAAAAACTACAATCTACCAAAAAAATCTATTTAATTAATACCTGTGTAAATAGAGTATGTTCATCACCCAAATGCACATCCATGCACAGTTACCTTTGCAAGGTAACTCTGTTATGTCTGGAGTACCACATAACATTATCACTTAAGTATAAAGCATTGCAACATGGGTTCACTCTATCTCTCTAATGGATTTTTCTCCACACAAATATTCAAATCTTACAATTATTCCAATTCTTTGAAGTCATAGCTTTTTTCTTTAACATCCATAAAATTAGAGTTTGAATTTAGTGTCTTGTGTCTCCTAAATGGGTGTTCTTACCAATTTGTCATGCCCCCAGCCTTAAATGATCCAGATTAATTTTCAGAAAGAATCTGGCTTCCTACTTATGTATGATCATGGTCTCAGTCCACTTGATGTTATTCGTGGAATTTAGAATAGCAGGTGTCTGGCATTGTGTACAGATCTTTCTGTCCAGTATGGGCTTTAACCACTATCCTCACAACAGTAGACTCCCATATAGTCAGGTTTTTCATAAGCTTATCATAGCTGATTTTTTAAAATAAATCTTTGCATTTCCTGCAGGTTCTTGAGTACTGAATTAATTTGTGTTTTCTTGGGTTGGCTTGTTTCATTTGAATATATGTATTCAGTGGTTCCTCACTTTTCCTTTGGTTTCTTTCACTCAAGTTCTTACCAAAAGTGCTGAGAAACCAATTCTTCTTTCTCAAGATAGTTAAGGTGAACTTTATTCCAAAGCAATTTCAGTAATATTTAAACATCTTCATATCTATGAATGGTATACAAATGCTAATCACTGAGAAGGGTCTTTTTATTTTCACAGCAGTCTTTGGCATTCACAGACTTATCATGAATTATACCAATATAATAAAACTCAGATGCTTGCCAGGAGGAGAAAAACCTATTACTAATTGTTTGACAGAGGCTTCCCTTCTCGTGAATGAAATACGCTGCTTGATGCAGGGTTTCACAGAATCATATTGCTAGGGAGAGCCTGAAAAATCAGGTAACACTACAGAGTTGAGGGAGATTACTTGACCTCCTGAATAATTTACTTTTATGTCAAATAAAAGCAGGCTTCCAAAGAGAGTAGACTTTAGAGAAACATGTTGAGTTGTATGTAAATAGGTGCTTAGCTGACTTTGTTAATTGGTGGACTAATACAGGGAAATACAGTACAGCAAGGTAAAAAAAATAAAGAACTCTGCATTGAAATACTCATTTGTGTGTGTGTGTGTGTGTGTGTGTGTGTGTGTGTGTGTGTGTGCGTGCACACCTGTGCGTGTACACACACACGCATGTGCATTGCTCATGTATGCATTTTTCATTGCTGAGGCTTGATAGTGCCTAGACACTATCCCAAAGCTTCTGTGGTCAAAGATAGTGGTCTACCACTTGAGCCACTACTCCACTTATGGTATTTGGAGATAATCACATGTATTGTCATGATTGGACTGGCTTTGAACAGTGGTCTTCAGATCTCAGCCTCCCAAGTAGCTAGCTAAGCTGATTCAGTCTCTGAGTAGCTAGTTAAAATGCTGCCTGTCCTCTATGCTTCACAGCTGTTTTATACTTTTCCTGAGGTAATCACAAGTCTAAGTCATATATGTCTAATTGTTTAAAAATATTTACTGCTTGGCACCAGGGCTCCCAAATGTATTCTTAACTACTTAGGAGGCTTGAGAACAGAACCCAGGCCACATTTTAGTGGACTTCCTTAATCTATAGCTGGGTGCATTGGATCATTTCCACCATCCTGCACTATCTAGAGACTAAAATTGGAAGGACTACAGGATCAAGGGCAGCCATGGTAGATAGTGCAACTCTAATGCCTTTGATGATGGGAAGGCTAAAAGGACAGATCAGGTGCATGTTCTTGTGGAAAGGGAACTCCTATCCTAAAATTAACAACTGATATGATGCCAGCCTAGCAAGAACAATATACCAAATTGAAATCCCCACCAAAATAAGTATATACCTTAACATCCAAAAACATAGTAGAATCTGTTCTTTGCTCTAATATAATCTTTATCTGATTATCATATGATGTGACAGAATAGTTTCTTCCTTAAACTTATGATATATTTAAAAGGAGCTAGAAAATTCTTTCTCACTTCTTAAGTGCAAACGAATGGCAAATTGCCTCATTTCTTACATATTTGACTACCACTAAATATTCGTCCAATGATTATTATAGTAATATATTCTGAATTATTACTTTACTGTGTAACAGTTTTTAAACTTTTTTGCTTCTCTGTTGAAGTTTAAGTATTTAAATTGTATCATCAAAATATATTCCTTGGGTACTTGGGGCAGTTCTTTACTAAGTTTTTAACCAATGGCTTCTAAGAGTTCTTTTTTTTATTGTTAAAATATTGTACAGAGGAGTTACAAATAAATGGGCAAGATAATGAGTGCCTTCCTTATCAAGCATTGTTGCCTCCTCCTTTGTTTCCACTTCCCATCCCTCCCCATCCCCTCCTCTTCCCCCCTACCCAATCCTCCGCCCCTCCACAGTCAAAGTTGTAAAGTTTGTTTTTCGACATAACCTCTTGTACATCTCATTGTTGCAATGGGCCCACCTGTATCCCTATTTAAGCGATTTGTTTTTTCCCTTCCCCTCCAAATTTATACCAACAGCAAATACAGTGAAAGCAGGGGTTATACCGTGGGGGAGGGACATATAAAACAACAAAAAAATAATCTTATAAATATGTTAGAAATAATCGCATGAAAGAAAAAAAAATTGAATACTTATCTTGGGTTCATTTCACCTAACATCATTTTATCTGACCTCTCCTACTTGACTCAGACAAATACTAGTTATTGCAAATAAGGGAAACCATGGAACCTATGTTTCTTTGGGCCTGGCTTACTTAACTTAATATAATTTTTTTCAAGTGTTTCCATTTCCTAAAAAATGGGGCAATGTCATTCTTTCTGATGGAGGCATAGAATTCCATGTAAGAATTCTTAATTGGTATATTATTTGGTTTATTTTTAATTTTAATTTAATTTTATTGTAAAGATAATTTACTTAGGGGTTACATTTTCATAAGGAAGATAATGAGTACATTCCTTATGGAAGGAACATTGTTATCCCCTTCATCGATTTTTTTTTGTTTACTCATACAACTACTGATGCTTTTGCAATTGCTATCGGTCAATGGTTACTTTTTCTTTCTTTGTTCATGCATTTTTATTATAAAATTGATATACAGAAGGTTTACATTTACTTGTCACCTAAAGAGTACACTTCATTTTATTTTCTAAATTTCAAATTATGAACTTAATTACTTATTTTTTTTGTTTCATTAGGGTAATTCTTTTTTCAGAGCTGTAGGATTAATTAATTTAATTTTGCATGATTTTCACACATGTAAATTAATCAGACACATATATTTTGCTTTTAAAATATTTAACATGTGAATACATAAAATTATTTTCTTAATGTTATATGGTTGGTGAATTTAAATAAATTTATTTTCTTATAGTTCTAAACATATTTTTCCAGGTAACAAATACTAACTGTATTTTCAAGAAGTACATACTTTATTAAGAAAGGCTTCATTACCTGGTCACTTTTTGAAAATTTACTTTCTTGTACTTGAATTTAAAAAAGTTTGAGCTGGGCATGGTGATTTGTGGCTTCATTTTCTACCTATAGGAGGAACTGCAAATAGGTTTGTAATTCAGGAGAGCCTGGGAATCTATGAGACCTTATTCTAAAAATATCCATAGTGAAATGATTAGAGATATAGCCATCGATAGCGAGATATGGAGCACGTACCTGGATATCATATTCTAATCTTGAGTTAAAACACCAGTAACCTCAATCTTTTGTCAAAATAAAACGATACATGTTTCAAAATGTTTATTATTTAAAACTTGTTTGCAAAGGTTCTCATCTGTTCTATTTCTTAATTTTCATTTTACTTAATCTATAAGAATCCAAGTGTATTGTCTTTTATTTCTCCTAAACTTTTAAAAGGTATGATGAGCAATATTATTATTTCATATATTAACCTTCTTTTACTATTTGTGATAATTTCCTCTGTTTAATATGATAATATCAATATTCCAAATGTGTGTACGTGGTGTGTGTGTGTGTGTGTGTGTGTGTGTGTTTGTGTGTGTGTGTGTGTGTGTGCTTTGTGTGTACTTTGTAATGTTGGGGGGGTCAGATCCATGGTTTCACATATGCTAGGCCAAGGTTTTTCCACTGCACTATACTGTCTAGTTGCAATGTAGTGTTTTAAATTATGACTTTTAAATTTTCATTACTAGTGATTTTTCAAAATTATATATGATGAAATGTGATCCATATTCTATCCACGTTAGCAAATTTTAATGTTATTTAGAATATTTCTACTGCCTTTCCACTTTCAAACACTTGTGTTTGTTATTGATAAAGGTTTTTATTTCCTTCTTTTCTCTCTTCATTTTGCCATTAGACTTTACTTATTCTTTCTCTTATTTCTTTGGAAAATAATTATCATATTCCTATTATAATTTCTTTACATTGTAAGAGGTCTATACAATGCTTTATTTTCTATTTTATTTTTCCAATCTTTTCTGACTCTCAGCCCACACTATTAGGTGGATTAAAAAGAAACTTGTTTCAGGACACGTTGATTATTTTCCTGCTTCGATTCTCTGTAGTCTTTCTGTCTTTTGAAACAAAATACTAATGGCATACAGCTCCTATATGGTCCATCATTCTGTCCCCTCTCACTCTCCTCTGTAGTACAGCTCTCAAGTCATTATCATTCAGCTTTATTATACTGTAGCGTTATCTAAATTTTAACTCATTCCTAAATTAATTTTAGTGGCTTCAAGCATTCTCTAAAGACATTTTTCTATATATAATATCTGGGGCCTTGTGTTTTCACAAGGTGCAAAATATGAGTGACTATCAAACATCTAGATAACTGTGTTATTGGATATTGGTCAACCTGCTCAATAAACTCGCATGTAAGTTCAAGGAATACAGATCATTCAGAACAATCTTTTAAAATGGTGTATCTTGAGCCCTCATACTAGATTTGAATCTTATTATCATGTTTAGTAGTGAGGACAAAATAGCTCTACTATAAGAACAGACACACAGAAGAATGTAACAGATTTATCAAAAATAAATTCTTAGTTTTATGGTCAAAAGATTTTTAAAAGGATGCCATGAACTTTATCAAATAAAAATAGAATTTTAAAAAGGTGTATTGGCACTATTGCTTCTCTAGATTTAAAGAATGTTCTTGGACTACTACCTTAAACCTTATACAAAAATTTAAAATAAAAAATGATTATCAAACTAAATGTGAGATATAAAAACCGATAATATGTAAATGTAAAAATTCATGACATTGGATCAATAAAGGTTTCTAAACATTTGACATGGAAAACATTAGTGACTAAAGAAAAGCAAGAACAAACGGGTTAATATCAACAGATGACCTTTCATAATTCTATGAAAGAAGTGAAAACATATCCAACCAATAGAGGGCACATATTTGTTAATGCTTCAATGTTAACTCGACAATGATCCTGAGTCTTAACTACATTTATATCTTCTTATTACATATAATTTTTTTCCTGAACAGGTTATTTCTTTAAAAAACATATGTAAATTAATGGTCAATAAGAAGAGCAAATGAATTAAGCTCCTCTTTAGTATCTAAGAAACAATAAAAATAAAACTCATTTCTCTGACCATAATATAAAAAGATGACAGAAAATATAGTAATGCGTTTGTGGAGAAATTGATATACTCTAGATAGCGAATGATTTGTTTAATACTGCAATCAATTTTGCAAGCAAGTTTTCAAGTCTTCTGAAGGTCAAAGAGAATTGTATATGATCCAGCCATTACACTTCTATGTATTAGTAAAGAGAAGTAAAAAACTTATTTGGACAGGGAATGTAGTTCATTGACAGTGCACTTGAATAGTATGTTTGAGAATCTGGAAATAATCCCCAAAACAAATTTTGAAAAGACACACTATAAAGGATATATGGAGGACAAATTCCTGTAACTTAATTTTGTATCTATTTTTATGTCTGTTCTAAAATTTACAGCATTTTTTTTTATTTTATTTTATTTTTATTATTGTGAACATACTGTACAGAGGGGTTACAATTACATTGGCAAGATAATGAGTACATTTCCTATCAAGCATTGTAGCCTCCTCCTTTTTTTAGCCTTCACATCCCTTCCCAGCCTCCCCCCATCCCCCACCCAATCCTCGCCCCCCCCCCCACCAAAGTTGTAAAGTTCGTTTTCGACTTGACAACTTGTACTTCTCATTGATGCAACAGGTCCACCTGTATCCTTATCTAAACGACTCGGTTTTCCCCTTCCCCTCCACAAATTATACCGACATCAAATACAGTGAAAACAGGGGTTATACTGTGGGAGAGGGACATACAAAGCAACAAAGAAACAATCTTATAAATGCATTTGAAACAAATGCATGAAAAAAATATTTAAATACATATCTTAGGGTTCAATAAAATTTACAGCATTTCTATTTGAAGAAATGCAAGTTTGTGAAAATTAAGCTTGGAAAACCTCTGATTGTACCATTCACTTCCAAAGAACTAAAATGTATACAATAAAAGGAGATAAATATATTACATGTGAATTTCATGTCTGCAATATATATATATATATATATATATGTATATGTATATATATATATATATAATTAAAAATAATTCACACAAATTACAGAATACCTAAAAAGATGTTTTCGTTGTTGGCTAAAATATCTTTGTAAACTACAGTTTTTAAAACAAAGATGTGATTCTGTTTATTTTGTTTATTTTGGTATTTTTTTGAGTTTTTACAGAGATAACTCAATCAAAAAGTGTATGTGATAACTGGAATATCTAGGAATTATGCATCACTTATAAGTAATTGATAACATTTTCTGGAAGAAACTTTTAGCAAATGACAGAAGACCCAAATCTATGCATGTACATTTTACGAAAGCCATGTTACTTGCTCAATCCAATTGCTTTCCTCTTCTTTGCTAGGAAAAAGTATTCTCAAGATAAGAGCCAATAGCAGTGAAAAGAAACAAAATACACAATCATCTTGATTTATTTGTGAAAATAACAAATGAAATAAAACAATTGCACTTAAGGAACTCCAATATTAGTATCTATGAAGATGTTCCTGAATGGATCCATTCAGGATCCATTGAATTTTTGGAATTTTAATTTCTACTAACATATGAAAACTCTAACAAGAAAACAAATATAGTCTTAGAGCAAACCACCCTTGGAATAATTTTCTTAATTGTTTTGAAATTACAAAAGAATTGATACCATTAAAATGATCCTTTCCTATGGAAATATTTAAAAATGTTTGTCTCTTATTATAATTCAAATAACAAATAAGAGAAATTTAATATAATCATTGCAAATATCATTTTATTACTATCATAAAATAGAATAAATGACAAGACCCAATATATTATCATTATTATTAATTCCTAAACATTACCTAAATATCTTGACCAATCTAAATAGTCATGTCTTTAACATAGAGGTAAATATTCTATACTTTTTTTTAAATAGAAGATTTTTTTTTATTTTGAAAATACTGTACAGAGTGGTTACAATTAAATAGGGATACAGGTGGACCCATTGCAACAAAGAGATGTACAAGTCGTTATGTCGAAAACGAACTTTATTCTATAATTGTTACTTAGCATTTTCCAGGAGCATATATTCATGTTTCTTTTTTTATTGTGAAAATACAGTACAGAGAGGTTAAAATTACATGGGCAAGATAATGAGTACATTTCTTATCAAGCACTGTTGCCTCCTACTTTGTTTCCCCTTCCCATGCCTTTCCATACAACCCCCCGCCTCCCCCACCCAGTCCTCCATGTAGGCTAAAGAAGCTTTCTAAGAAATGTTCACAGCAGTTAAAAGATGTTTTTATGAAATTAATGTGATATATGTTGTTGTTACTGTTCTTGCTCTTGTTGTTCTCGTTGTTGTTTGCAAGGCTTGGGCATTGTCCCTAAGCCTTTTTATGCTCAAAGGCAGCACTCTACAACTTGAGGCACAGAGCTAATTCCTGTTTTTAGTGGTCAATTGGAGATAAGAATTTAACAAGTACTTTTTTGACTGGGATAGTTTTGAACACAATTCTAAGATCTCATTACCCAGAATAGCTCGAATTATAGGCGTGAGTCAATGGCACTTGGTTTGATGTATATTTTAAATTTTAATTATGTTTTAAGATTTTTGTTTCACTATAATGTACATCGTTCTACACATAAATTTAGGTATATGTATATATTTCTGGTGAAAAATAATCTCTAAAATGTATGTCTTTCTACATACAATATATATGTATATATGTGTGTGTGAGTATATATATATATATATATATATATATATATATATATATATATATTTCTGAAGATAGACTCCCTCTAAAATTTTTAGGCTAATGTTTTTTTACTTTTTTCATTCAAAGATATACACTCTATTTTTCCGAAAGTTTCCTAGAATAAAATAACTAATATTTCAATAGAATGTAGAGTTTATTATGTTCAGGGGAATTTCAGATATACACATGATATTATAGTAAAATTTGCAGTATATTAATTGAAATAATTCTGTTCAAACTCATAAATACTTGTGTGGTGGTGGGGAGAGAGGAAATTAATTCATACTGGTTAGGAATTTGCAATACTTCAAAAATCTATTCCATAATTTGTTATAAGCACATAGTCAAGCTACCTGATATGCTTTAGTGTTTTTTGTTTATTTGTTCAAAATTTTAATATGGATGCATGCACAGTGGTAACATTAAAATTATTAATCAAAAGACAAATAATCACAAAATCATAGATACATATCAGACTTTCAATAGTTAGCACTTATGATGCTAATAATAAGCTTGATGGATATGATGATGACCACAGTGTAGCCTGATAATGTCATTGTTGTGATTGAAAAGGAAAAAAACTTTACACATTTTTGAAGCTAGATTTCCCACATTGAATACATAGTAATAAACAGCGTTGGATTACATACAATAAGAATAACAAGAGGAGAGTTTCAATATCAATAAATACATTCACATAAACAGGCAGAGACCATAAAAACCCTAATAACTGCAGTCTCTCTAATGTATATTCACTTTTTTGATGGTACTATTTTCTTATAAATAAAATCATTTATTTCCACATTTTGATGGTCTAAAGTGTAGTTTTCAACTTAGTGTGATTAGTTCAAATAACATTCTCATATAGATACTATTCAGTAACCAATGTTTTCAAATGATATATTGAGTTTGTTTGGAAATACAGCTGTAAAGACATGACACAATTTACATAATACCACTTTCATATCTGTAGTTACCTAGAAAGGGCATAGGCCTTAGACCCAGCAGGTAAAACTTATTTTTATTTCTACATGAAACAATTTGTGACTTTATACCAACAAACTGAATTTGACTCTTTCCTTATTTGTAAGGTAAAGTGGAAAATGTAAGGACTCTTCACTTTTCTTTATTCTTGCTCTAGAAGTCAACAAATATATTCTTCATTTTTTCTGTTAGATTACATTGATTTACACATGAGAAATGTAAGGCCAACAATCAATGTAGTGAGTAAATAATGATACTAGAATATGTATCTGACTCTTCACTCAGTGTGCTTACAAAGAGAGTAATTTGGTGATAGAGAGGACCAATATGAAAAAACTATGGGGGAAAAAGCATACTTTCGAAATGGTTGTTTTAGTACTAGGTGACAGTGATGAGTAAATGAAACAGGCTGGTGTTAGGGGCATAAAAAGGAGTACAGAGAAATCATATTGTGTAAGTCGTTATGGCGAAAACGAACTTTACAACTTTGGTGGGGAGGAAGATTGGATGTGGGGTCGGAGGAGGATGGGAAGGGATAGGAAGGGGAAACAAAGGAGGAGGCTAAAATGCTTCATAAGAAATGTGCTCATTTTCTTGCCCATGTAATTGTAACCCCTCTGTACAGTATTTTCACAATTAAAGAAAGTCATAAAAGCTCCAAAAAAAGAAATCATATTAGTGATAAAAACTGAGTAAATCTTGATCATTCATCTTATCTAATAGGAAGGAGTAGAAGGGTAAGAAGAAATCTAAAGTGCTTCCACACATTTGGCTGGTAACTGTGTTAGTGATGTTCTTAGTAATAAGAACAGCAGGTGGAAATAATGGATTTAGGGGGAAAATATCTGATAGTTCTAAAGTTTATATTAAACAGATGCAAAGATAGGTCTGTTTAGACATGATCAAAATATCCACGATCATGTATAGGAAAAAAGAATAATAAAATTGGAGGCATTATTGGAGGGAAGAGGAAAAGGAAAGTTCTGACACAAATGTGAGCAATGTGAGTACCAGTGTGGATAAGATTGGAAGAAAGAGATATATATGGAAACAAAAAGTAGTAAACAGAGATTGACAGAATTAAAGGAAGGAAAGAATTTGCAGGAAGATCTTGAAGGAAATATGCTATTTGGAATTGAAAAGTAAAAGGACATAGACAAGTTCAATAAGAAAAGTGTTTTGGTGAAAGTCATCTTGATAAAATTTTGAGATATGAATGTGAATCCATAAAATTCTGGATCCATGAATTCAACAGAAACTGTTGATTTTTAAATGTTGGGAACAAATGCTTTTATCCTGACCTTAGAAAAATTATACAGATATAACTGTCATGAACTTTACTTAGAAGTATTCTGTGAGGGGCTGGGAAGGTGGCTCAGTAGTAGAGCATTTGCCTTGCATGCCTGAGGCCCTGGGTTCGATTCCTCAGCACCACGTAAGCAAAAAGAAAAAATCCGGAAGTGGCGCTGTGGCTCAAGTGGTAGAACGCTAGCCTTGAGCTGAAGAGCTGAGGGACAGCGCCCAGGCCCAGAGTTCAGGCCCCACGAAAGGACCAAAAAAAAAAAAAAAAGAAGTATTCTGTGAATATTTTTTGAAGACGTTTTTAGCCAGAAGTTTATAGATTGAACTACAGCACAAACCAGCCTAATTTGTCCTACAGTTCCAACGAGTGGCCCATATATCCACATCAGTTTGGAATTTTATTGAAATATCTTTAGATATGTTTGGATATCTTATCAGCTTATTCATTATAAATGTAGGAAAAGTAACACCAAGTATTAGGTTGAACATACAGCTTTACTGATGTGACTGAAGACTCCTGGAATTGATTCTTCTTTAGAATAGAAAATGCTTCAATAGCCATTGACACATCATAACTGTCATATACTCTATTTTACTCTAGTTCTTGTTAGGGATATCTCCATGCTGAAATAACCGTGTCAATCAACCTACCAGAAATTCTTATATGTAAGAAGTTCTCTTATAAACTTCAAACTTTATTGAATGGAAGAGTTCAGACATTACCCTCACCAGTAAGATTAAATGCCTAGAAAGATATGACATTTTGCTTTAATGCCTTTCTTTCATTTTCTCATACCCATTTGCAAGTAGGGAAGGATTCTGATGTAACAATAATACAATGGTGACTAGTACTAACACAACATCTAGGATCTAGTGTTAATTCGGATACTTTCTAATTGGCTCCAAATTTTGTGAATATTTATATTTCTCAGGGGAAAACTAATGAGCTCCAAGAAAATGTCCCTAAGGAACCTTTCAATTCTAATATCACTGTTTGTCTCAAAATTCTTTAAATTCTACATCCTCTAATGTGGGCATAGTGTTATACTGTGGAACTTTTCTCCTGAGAGAGTGAGTACTACCCTATTGTTTAACATGGACAAAGTACCTTCATACATAGACTGGGCATGTGCAACAAGAAGTGGTAGTTGGACAATGTTCTTAGCAGTTTGTACAGATGAAATGGAAATAGAGCAACTATGAACTCAAAAGGAATGTGCAAAAATGACAATGGCACAACGTAGAATGTGCCAAGGAAATGCTGAAATGTAATTTCAAATTATGAGCTCAGGTGTCAGGGTGTGTTCAAAGTACAACTTCAGACAATGTAGTTGGATATCTTGGTGGGGGGGAAGCTGCTTTAAACTATGCTGAGATAATTGTACATGTAGAAGCTCCTGACTCTGTCTCTAATCAGCTACAACATCATCAACTTAAGGACTATTTTCCAAGTGCAAATTGAGAAAAGAGGGCAAAACACAGTTAGTGTTCAGGGTGAAGTAATGGACATCACATAACTTTTCATATACGTCTTCATTTACTTTGGAGCATTAAAGTAGGAAAAAGCCAAGTAAATATTTTCAAGAATCTAAATTGAATGGGAGGTATGATATTGTTTTCTTTTTAACTTGGAAATTAAAGATTATGTCTTTTTATACTCTAACTTGGGAAAATGATCTGCTGTCAGTTATTTTCTTCTCTTCCCCTTCTTTTCCCCTTCCACTTACTTACTTTTTATTTAAACAGACATACTTGAACTTGCATTTCTAAATGCTTCAAAATTATCTTAACTACATACTACTGCTGGCAGCCTTCTATATCTTTCTCAAGGGAATATTTTGTCACTACCATTTTTATCCTATATGATACTGGATATCTTTCTGCCTAATTGAGTGCAAGATATGCATTAGATTCATCCAGATATCTCAACCCTTGTACCACCATTAAATTCTATCGTACATAGAAATCATGATTTTAGAATGTCTGGGGAGGTGGCATCTCTCATTTTTGAATGACCCTAAGTAATAGTTACATGCAATCATGTTTTAAACCAATATGTCACTCAGTAAATGAATAATTGACAAAATGTGGTATATATGCAGCGGAATTCTATGCTTCCAATTCCAAATGGAAAGACTTGGAAAAATCCTACTAAGTAAAATAAACAAGACACAAAGGAAGAGATTCCATAGTTTCTCTCAGTTGTAATAAGTAGGAAATATCTAGGATAGTCCCAGCAAATGAGCAGAATGGCTCAATGGATATGTATAAGATGTTGCTGAGCAAAATGACCTCCTAGATATGGAAACAGAGGTTTTTCTTTGTGGTTGTTGTTTTTAATGTGCTATGTGATTTCTTTTTTTCTTTTGCGTTTTCCCCAATGGTTTGTTCCCTGAAGTATTTGATTTCAGTATCATGTGTCATTGTACATACATTTATCTTAATTTGGAAAGGGAAGAGGAACAACAAAATTTCGAGACAAAGAACAAAGGGCAAACCAACACAATAGCAATACTCACAAGACAACATGTTGGAAATTTACATTACAACTTGTGAGGGGTATTGGGGTGAAGGAAAATTGTGAGAAAAGTGAGGGAGGGGGTAAAAAGTTCGACATGTTATGTATTCACCACCTTACAATTATTGCAACCCATTCTATATATCACCTTGACTGTAAAATTAAATTACAAAATAAGCTACATAAAATATATTTTCACTGTATTTATATAGTAAATAATATTCTCTTATCCCTTTCTTTATCAGAGGGTCATCAACTTGAATGTTATCAAAGTATACAATATTTTCACAATATACTTGACATTATTTTGAAAAAAACATAATTTTTGTATTGTCTTATAGTAAAACAGTAAACAGTTCAATTCTATGGAAACTCCTAACTTTTAAAACTGAATAATTGTTAAGAGAACAGAATATAAGTGTTCTTCAATATGCCTATGACTATTACTCATTCTAAAATTCTGAACATCCCTTACCAGAGACATTTAAAACAGTATCTGTTTGCTTTATATTTAATTCTGCAGTAAATACAGTTTCCAATGGGATGTTATGTATTTAAAAGTCAACAGAAAAAAGAGCCACATTCTGTTAGAAGATAAACCTGTGAACTATGAACTATCTATAATAATTAATTACAGAAGAGTAAACATTTGTTCATCAGAGTAAGCTATTATTTCTTTCTTTCTTTCTTTCTTTCTTACTTTCTTTCTTTCTTTTTTGTCGGTCGTGGGGCTTGAACTCTGTGCTTGAGCAGTATCCTTTCACTCTTCAACTCAAGGCAAGTGCTCTACCGCTTGAGCCACAGCACCATTTCTGTTTTTCTAGTTGTTAATTGGAGATAAGAGTCTCAAAGGCTTTGACTCCGAAGTCTCTGATCAATTTCGAGTTGATTTTGGTGCAGGATGATATATAAGGATATAGCTTTAGTTTTCTACAAGTTAACCAATTTTGCCAGCACCATTTACTGAAGAGGCCGTCTTTCTTCCATTCTATTTTTTAGCTCCCTTATAAAAGATTAGATGGTTATAGGTCTATAGGTTCATTTCTGGGTTTTCAATTCTATTCCATTGGTCCTGAGGTCTGTTCTTGTGCCAATACCAAGCTGTTTTGATTACTATGGCTTTATAGTAGAGTTTGAAATTTGGTATTGATATTCCTCCAGCAGTGTTCTTTCCATTGAGGAGCGTTTTTGCTATTCAGGGTCTTTTTATTATTCCATATTAATTTTTGGATTGCCTCTTCTATTTCCTTGAAGAATGAGGTTGGAATTTTGATAGGTATCACATTAAATTTGTAGATATCCTTGGGAAGTATTGTCATTTTCACGATGTTAATCTTTCCAATACAGGAGTATGGGAGTTGTTCCCATTTTCTAAGGTCTGTTTTGATTTCCTTTTTCAAGTTTTCATCATAGAGGTCCTTCACTTCTTTGGTTAAGTTAATTCCTACCTATTTTATTTTTTGTGGGGCTATTACAAATGGAGTTGCTTTCCTAATTTCAGCCACACTTTTCTCATTGTTGGCATCCAGAAAAGCCATTGATTTTTGAGGGCTAATTTTATACCCTGCTACTTTGCCAAAGTTTTGAATCAGCTTCAGTAATTTGGGAGTAGAGTCTTTGGGATTCTTTAAATACAAGATCATGTCAACTGCAAAGAGGGAGAGTTTTATTTCTTCTTTCCCTATTTGGATCCCCTTTATGTCTCCATCTTGTCTTATTGCTGTAGCTAGGCATTCTAATACTAGGTTGAAGAGAAGTGGAGATAGTGGACGTTTAGTTTTTCACCATTAAGTATAATGCTGGCTGTGGAGATAGTGGACGTTTAGTTTTTCACCATTAAGTATAATGCTGGCTGTAGGTTTGTCATATACAGCCTTTATTGTATTGAGGAATGTTCCATGGATTCCTAATTTTTCCAAGGCCTTCATCATAAAGTGGTGTTGGATCTTGTCGAATGTTTTTCTGCATCTATTGAAATAAACCGGTGGTTATTAACCTTGCTCCTGTTGATGTGATGAATAATATTGATTTGCGTATATTGAATCAGCTTTGCATCCCTGAAATGAATCCTGTTTGATCGTGGTATATGATTTTTTGGGTGAATTGTTGAAGTCGATTGGCCAAAATTTTGTTGAGAAGTGTTGCATCAATGTTCATCAAAAACATGGATCCATAGTTCTCTTTCTTTGATGAGTCCCTGCTTGGTTTTAGGATGAGTGTTATGATGGCTTCATAGAATGTGTTCGGTAGTGAACTTTCTCTTTCAAATTCATTGAAGAGTAGGATGGGTATTGGTGTGAGCTCTGCTTTGAAGGCCTTGTAGAATTCTGCTGTAAAACCAACTGGTCCAGGACTTTTCTTAGCTGGAAGTTCTCTTATTGCTGTTTCTATTTCAATGCTTGATACGGGCCTGTTAAGATGGTTTAATTCATCTTGGTTTAACTTTGGCATGTCAATATTTGCTAAGAAAAGGTCCATTTCTGTCAAGTTCTCAAACTTATTAGCATAAAGTTTTGAGAAGTATTCCCTTAAAATTTTCTGAATCTTGTGTGTTTCCGTGTTGATTTTTTCCGTTCTCATTCTGAGTTTGTTTTGGTGTGTTCTCTTCTTTTTCTGATAAGATTTGCTAAGGGTCTGTCAATTTTGTTATTTTTTTCAAAGAACCATCTCTTTGTTTTGTTGATTCTTTCTGTAGTTGTTTTGGATTCTAATTCATTTAATTCTGATTTAATTTTAATTATTTCTTTCTGTCTACTGGATTGGGGTTTAACTTGTTGCTCTTTTTCAAGGAGGTTCAGATGTCTCATTAAATTGTTGGTTTCAGATCTCTCCAATTTGTTTATGTAGGAACTCAGAGCTATAAACTTGCCTCTGAGTACTGCCTTTCCTATGTCCGAGAGGAGCTGGTAATTTGTGTGCTCGTTTTTGTTGAATAGCATGAATATTTGAATTTCCTTTCTAATCTCTTCCATGACCCACTCGTGATTCAGCAGTGTGTTGTTCAGCCTCCATTGGTTATCGGACTTTCTTTGGAGGCTTTTGGTGCTGAGTTCTAATTTTATTCCCTTCTGGTCTGAGAGAATGCAAGGTATAACTTCAATGTTTCTGAATTTGGACAAGTTTGCTTTGTGTCCTAAAATGTGGTCTATTTTAGAAAATGTTCCATGTGCTGCTGAGAGAAATAAGTATTCTGATGCTGTTGGGTGAAATATACAGTTGATTTATGTTAAATCTAGTTGATCTATGCAGTTGTTTAGATCTGCGGTTTCTCTGTTGAGTTTTTGCCGAGTTGATCTATCTAGTGGGGAGAGTGGTGTGTTAAAATCCCCAACAATTAATGTCTTTGGATCTATGTGGGATTTGAGGGAAAATAGTGTTTCTTGGATAAATTTGGGTGCTCCGTTGTTTGGTGAATAGATATTTAGAATTGTAGTATCCTCCTGAAGGAGAGATCCCTTAGTTTGTATGTAGCAACCTTCTTTATCTCTTCTCACAAATTTTAATTTGAAGTCTATTTTATCTCATTGCAACTCCCGCATGTTTGTGGTGGCTGTTTGCTTGGTAGATTTTGTTCCAGCCTTTCACATTGAAAATGTGTTTGTTTTTACGGGCAAGATGTGACTCTTGAAGGTAGCAGATAGAAGGATCTTGTTTTTTAATCCAACTAGACATTCTATGTCACTTAATTGGAGAGTTAAGTCTGTTAATGTTAAGAGATATGGCTGAGAGTTATTTAGGAGTTCCTCCCATGTTATCCACCTTCTTGGGGGCTGCCAAAACTGGGTTCTTCCTATGGTTCTTGGATTCTCAGTTTGGGTGTAGGTTCTTGGCCTTTATTGTGGTCTTGTTTGTTTTCTATGTGTAGGACGTCTTTAAGAATCTTTTGTAGGGCTTGCTTGGTGGAGATGTATTGTTTCAATTTTTCTTTACTATGGAAGGTTTTTATTTGGCCTTCAGTTATGAAGGAGAGTTTAGCTTGGTACAGTATTCTTGGTTGATAGTTACTTGTTTTTAGGGCATGGCATACATCATTCCAGGCTCTTCTTGCTTTAATTGTCTCTGCTGAGAAATCTGAGGTGATTCTAATTGGTTTCCATTTATAGGTGATTAAACTTTTCTCCTAGACAGCTTTAAGGATCTTTTTCTAGGTCTGAATTGATCCAGTGTGGATTATAATGTGATAGTGGGATGTCCTATTCTGTTCTGTTCTGTTTGGAGTTCTAAAAGCTTCTTGTATTTGAATAGGCCTATCTTTTTGCATGTTTGGGAAGTTCTCGGCTAGGATCCTGTTAAACAAATTTCTTATACAATTAACTTCTGTTTATAGGTGCTCCTCTACACCCATTATCCTTCGATTAGGCCTTCTGATGGTGTCTTTCAAGTGTTGGATGAATCTCTCATATTTATTGAATTTGTCTTGTATGCTTGTATGTTCTTTCTCTATAATGTCTAGGCTGTCTTCAGTCCTCGAGATTCAATCTTCTGCATGGTCGAACCTTCTGTGAGACTTTCTACTTTCAGGATGGGATTGGAGAAACCCTAGGTCTCCTTGGAGCAGGCCGAAACTTTTTTAATAGAGACCCGGAAACACAACAAATAAAAGAAAGCTTGGACAAATGGGATTGCATGAAGTTGCAGAGCTTCTGCATGGCAAAGGACATAGCTAGCAAGATCAATAGAAAGCCCACGAATTGGGAGAAAGTCTCCACTAGAAATACAATGGACAAGAGTCTCATATCTAAAATACACTTAGAACTCAAAAATGAAATCCCCCAACAACAAATCCTCAAAGAAACAATTGCCAAATAAATAAGTGGGCTAATGACTTAAAGAGAAACTTCTCTGAAGAAGAAAGAACGATGGCCAATAGACACATGAAGAAATGCTCATCCTCCCTAGCCATAAAAGAAAAGCAAATCAAAACAACATTGAGATACCACCTCACCCCATTTAGAATGGCAAAAATCAAAAACTCTAATAAGAACAGATGCTGGAAGGGATGTGGACAGAAGGGAACCTTCATTGTTGGTGGGAGTGTAAACTTGATCAACCACTTTGGAAAATAGTATGGAGGTTCCTCAAAAGACTCCACATAGAGCTCCCCTATGACCCATCAGTCCCACTTTTGGGCATTTACCCAAATCTTTACAAACAAGAACACACTAAAGCTACCAGCATAATTATGTTTACTGCAGCATTATTTACCATAGCTAAGATCTGGAACAAACCCAGATGCCCCTCAGTAGATGAATGGATCAAGAAAATGTGGTATATATACACAATGGAATTCTATGCCTCCATCAGAAAGAATGACATTGCCCAATTTGTTAGGAAATGGAAAGACTTGGAAAAAATTATATTAAGTGAAGTAAGCCAAGCCCAAATAAACATAGGTCCCATGATTTCCCTTATTTGCAATATCTAGTATATGTATGAGTCAAGCAGAAAAGGTCAGATAAGGTGATGTTAGGAAAATGAACCCTAAGATATGTATTTTATATTTTTTTTCTTTCATGCATTTGTTTCTAATGCAATTGTAAGATTATTTCTTTGTTTCTTTGTATTTCCCTTCCCCACAGGATATCCCCTGCTTTCACTGTATTTGATGTCGATATAATTTGTGGAGGGGAAGGGGAAAAACAAGTCGTTTACATAAGGATACAGGTGGACCTGTTGCAACAAAGAGAAGTACAAGTTGTCATGTCGAAAACAAACTTTACAACTTGGGGGGGGAGAGGTATTTTTGGGGGGGGAGGATGGGAAGGGATGGGAGTGGTAAAAAAAGGAGGAGGTTACAATGCTTGATAAGAAATGTACTCACGCCGGGCGCTGGTGGCTCACGCCTGTAATCCTAACTACTCAGGAGGCTGAGATCTGAGGATCACGGTTCGAAGCTAGCCCGGGCAGGAGAGACCGTGAGACTCCTATCTCCAATAAACCACCAGAGAACCGGAAGTGGCACTGTAGCTCAATTGGTAGAGCGCTCGCCTTGAGCTGAAGAGCTGAGGGACAGCGCCCAGGCCCAGAGTTCAAGCCCCACGACCGACAAAAAAAAAAAAAAAAGAAATGTACTCACTATCTTGCCCATGTAATTGTGACCCCTCTGTACAGTATTTTCACAATAAAAAAATAGAAATTAAAAAAATAAAAGAGACTCACAGGCTTTTCTGCCCGGGCTGGGTTTGAACAGTGATCCTCAGATCTCAACCTCCTCAGTAGCCAGGATTATAGGCATGAGCCACCGGCACCCGGCTTAAGCTAGTATTTCTATGACAATCAATGCTAAGTTTTTATGCCATAAAGTCATCCTAGCCCAACAGTTTCCAACTTGTAAGGTACACCATAAAATTCCCTAAATTTGCATCATGACCAGCTTATCACTATTGTGAAAAAATACTGCACTTCTGCTGTGATGCCCTCCCAAATTTGCAAAGAACAGTACAATAAACATTACTGCATCATTCCCCCCCGCCCCGCCAGTGGTATTCTTGAGATCAGAATATTTGCAAATATTATTTTTTTATTTTTATTGTACATTTATTTTATTATATGTTATTTGTTGGGTCTTCATCTATCCCACGAAAGATGGACGTGTTCCCAGGCAACATAAGTGCAACGCTAGCCCATTCCCCAGCCTCCCTTAACCCGGGAAACAATCAGACACAGCGGGGAGTCAAGTGAAAGTAACTCGTTTGTTAACACACAAGAAGCACTTTTCAAAAGCAAAAAAGACAGGGTGGCATGGGGAGGAAAAGGAACCAACCAATCACTGTAAATGTCACACCTTATCATCCACATAAGATTCCATGAGCTGTTTATGCACTAAACGTAAACAAATCGGGCTCTGCCCACTCAACTCTCTCTCAGCACAATCTTTGCTGCCCCTTTTTTTGTTTTAATGACATGTCCACCTCCCAGTTAGTTATCCTTTTCCCTCCACTGTAAAGGTTATTTTAACAGGATTACATTGGTAAGAATAGCATTGGCCATGCAGGGGGTTTGAGGCAAATCTGGGGGGGGGGGGGCGGGGAGATTCGCCAGACAAGGATAGGGAGGGTTCTTGTGCAGGATTCCAGAGCCTGTCCCAGTTACCTCACAGCCCCACCTAGCACAGTAATAAACATCAGCCCCACTACATGTAGAAATATCTGAAGCAGCTTGATTACTTCTAGGACATATATAAAAGTCATTATCTTGTAAGGTTGTACTCTTCACAACATGGGAGCAGCTTGGGTATTGGGAGTTCCACACATGCTGCACGGTGCATCCTAGTGGGTCCCCACATTCAGGCCATTCTACTATCGTCCAGAAAAACAAGGACATTTAAAACAAACTCTGCAGACATAGCAAAGCAATCCCATGCACCTGGTGTCTTTTAAGTAAGCCAGTTCCTTGTATGTGCCTTTAAGTGAGCACAGGGGTCAAAATGACCTTTGAGCTTTACTGTCAGCTCCCAACACCCCATCTTTATTTAAAGAAGTGAACCTGCCTGTCTTAGGTTGGGTGGATTTGCCTTGTCTGCCTTACCTGTCATTGGGAACTTCTTCAGAGCGAAGCTGAATACTTGTCTTAGGTTGGTCAGACTGACACCCCCTCTTACCTGTCTCTGGCTGCGGTTCCTCTCAGGGGAAATTCATTCACTTGGAGCTTGATCTTATGAACTAGCTGGCTAAACTCATAAGAGATTGCACTGCACGGATAATGCAAAGAAGGCATAGAAAAACCATCAGCAAAAGCATTACCAAGCCAATATCATTAGCAATATCATTAGCAGTCCTGTAACATTAGTCATGGATGGGATAGCAGTCTTTGCCACTTCAAAGTCCAGACGTGGGGCTTGTTCTAATCCAGCTATTTGCCTGTGGGGTTGAAAAAGATCTAAAGACAAATTATTATGATAAACATTCCGTATTAGTGCCATAGCAGCTGCTGCTGCAGAGGCAGCTAATGAAATAAAGGCCAAAATCATACCAAGTTTTAGACATGTTTACAGGAAGCATATGTATTCAAGTAATGCCGCTATAGAAGCAATTAGTAAAAGAACAAGGAGAGCAAGTAACATTAAAATAATTAGCTAAACACATGCTTCTGCCACCATAGCCACTTTTCTTTCCTTGTTGGTTTGTTTATCCTTGGGCATCCTGTATAGAGAAATGGGTAAAAACATAAGGATCCTGGCAGGGATCCAAATGGGATGTGTAGGGCTAGATCTCTGGCAGGAGGTAAGTGTGAATGATGCCCACAAGGAACAAACACTGGGAGAATAGGCTTAAGCAGGTCTCCTTTATTCTTCCTCAAGGTGGCAGCGGGGGGGGGGGGAGGCGGGAGAAGGGGGGGAGTTTTGCAGCCCCAGCTTTCCCAACTTCCTGAGTCCTTCCCTTCCCTACCAATCACTTCGAGGGGAGTTGATGTAAGGCACTTGTGACAGGCAGTGCTTGGTGACAGGTACTGATTGGTCCCCCGGGGGCATGTAGGGAGCATGGACAGCTCATGGCTGTCAAGCTAGTCAGACGTGCCTGTGGGTCACATCTCTATGAGCAGGAAGTGCAGGAAGTGTGCTTCAACTGCTACTCTAGCTTACTCAACCAGATCTGACCGACTCTACCCACAAATCCCCCCTTTTCTTTTAAAAGGACCGTCATTATGGTGACCCGTCATTGGAGGCATTTTTGCCGGGAGTGTAAGCATTTAATAATTCCCAGGAGAATAAGCCCTAATAGCGCAAGACCTCCCCAGGTGACCAGAGAGGATGGTGAAAACCATTGTTGTAACTTTTTAAGCACATCTTCTAAAAATGAGGCAGCGCAAATAATCTGTATGGTGGTTTGGTTTAGGCGGGTAACATCATGCAGCAGGTGGTGGGTGAAGTTTAAGTACTTAAGGCACCAAGGGCCTTTGATGTAGTTACTAAGTTTAGTGATATTGGGCGCTGGAGTGGAAAGCTGACAGACAGAAGTAGTCATAGAATTACATAGTCCTCCTTGTAATCGAAGAAACGTAATCACTTTTTGGAACAAGTCTATTTGTTGCTGGAGAACAAGGAGGCCTCCGTTAAGATGATTGGCAACTTGCAAATGTTGTAATTCTATGGATGACAGTTGAGGGATGAGCTGGTTTATCTCTTGCATGGTGGACACGCTTTGGGACAGCGATATAGCTGTGGTGGTAGCTGAAACCACTGTAGTGATGATTGCCGACATGATTGTAATGATCTCTTTTAGGGCGTGGATGTACTAATTGAACCTGAGAAAACTGAGAGTCATTAGTAGCCAGAACAATAAATGCGGGAACACATACCAAACCTACAAAGTGATATTAGTCATTGGGTTGCCAGTGATTGCTGAGAGTGCAAGTAGCGGAGAAGTTGTCTCCTAGACAAAAAAAGAACAGGGCTCTAACCACTACCATTCCTTACACCTGGTTGCATGCAGAGTGGTTACAGCGACAAGTATTTGCCAATAGGAAAGGGAACAAATCCAGGCAGGAATATGATGAACAAACGACTGGCATGGGGAGTACTAGGTCTCCCAATTGTCCCGCTGATGAGTTCCAAAACTCCTTTAGATTTTGAGGTTTTGGATTTTTTTCAGATTGGTTGTATATAGCCTGGTAGAGGGACAATGTGAGATCCCCAAATACTCTGCCTTGCCAGGAACTGGCACAAAGGCTAATCACTAATTCCTCAAGAGGAATGGGAACATTGCCAAAGCTATCAAAGTCCCTGCATGGGCATAACTGCATATGAAAAGGTATATCAGTAGCCTGAATACAATTTTTTTCTGGTGGGACAAATGGGTTAGGGTGCAGTGTAGTTCCACCATCCTGTCCCATGAGTTACTGTTGAGAGGGGGATGGTACAGCCATCAAACTGTTTTACAGACTCGTCTGAAAAACAAAAAGAGATGGCTCCCTTCCATCCAAAAGTAAGGTTTGTTTTTTGGTGCCATAGGGAAACTGCCGAGAAAGGAAGGCCAACCGTGCCATTGGAAGAAAGCATTTGAGGGATGATGGTGGTATCTTCCCCTACTATCATCAAGATTTGGGGGCTAGACATTAACGTTATTTTACCTTGTCCTGTACCAGATTGAGAATTGGCTGTAATAATGGCACACATTAGGAGGAATAGAGTACCATGCCCTGAGTTAGGGTCTGGGGCCATAGCCTGGGATTGTTCTACCAATTCCTTTAGGTCTCTCAAAGTGATAGCAGGGGCTCTAGCTTGAGGTTTGCATCTCCTCCTCCTCGGGCTGTTCAAGTGTAGTCAACGCATCTCATTCGTAGGTGGTCACGGTTGGTCGGACAACTCCAGCGGCAGGTTTATCACCATGTCTGGAAAGATACAAGCAAATCCTATCCTTTGTGCCATTACGGGAGCAGGACCCTCCCATTTTCTTGTGATGGGGTCCCTCCATCTAACCAAAGGGACTGGAGTAGGTGTTTTCATGAGTCCCCAATGCAGGGCCTCGGGGGACACACCTGTGGTGGGTGTGAATGTTAAAACGTTTTTTACTATAAGGCAATAATTTAATTGTGTTTGGGGATCTTTATGCCCTAGCCCCTCCAGCTTCCCCTTTTCTTTTAAAAGAAGGGTCTTAATTTCTTATGACTGCGTTCAACAATGGCTTGGCCTTGTGGGTTATATGGAATACCTTTCTGGTGTGTGATGTTCCAAAGGGTACGAAAATCATGAAAATATTTGGAGGTGTAAGCAGGGCCATTGTCTGTTTTAAGGGTCCAAGGAACTCCCATAATTGTAATGGCATGTAGAAGTGACTTAATGGCGCTGCTTGTTTCACCTGTTAAGGCTAAAGCTGTTAGAAAGCCTGAGAATAAATCTATGCATACATGGACGTATTTTTGTTTGCCGAACTGGGGGATATGGTGTATGTCCATTTGCCATTGGGCCTAAGACCTCGCGGATTTGTTTCCATGGGTTGAAGTGATCCTAAAGGTAAAGGAAGTGCACAGGTGGAGCAGGACTGAATCATGTGCTTGCATTGTTGGTGTGTCAAATCAGGAAATAATTGTTTGATAGTAGTAAATGAAAGCGACCATGCAATGTTCAGGTCTGGTCCATGGACGTATTGGTGAGTAATACAGTTGGTGTGATAGCACGATCAATGGCTTCATTACCAGCAGCTAGGGGTCCGGGGAGGTTAGTATGAAATCTAATGTGTTGAATGTACCAGGGTTGGGCATGGTTGTCTAGTACAGTTTGCAGTTTACACATTATTCGTGTTATATCATGAACATCATCTCTTAATAAAGCTCCAGGAAGAACGACAACAGTTTGTACAGCATATAAACTATCAGAAAAAATATTAAGAGGTTCTCTGGGAAAAGATGTAAGAGCTAGTAAAATGGCCAGTATCTCTGCAGCTTGAATGGACAGGGAATGTTGTTGAATCATGTATTTTTTAGTATTAGCATTGTAAAATCCATTAACAGTTTTCCTAATATCGGTAAAAAGCACTACAGCTTGAGGGATAGGTTGCCTCTTGGGACGAGTACAGAATTTACATGAAAGTGGGAGTTCTTGTGTAACCTTAAAAAGGGGTTCTTGGGCATATGATTATCAATGGTAAACTAGTAATGGATGACTTGTAAGGCTAATTCTTCTTCAGTTGTCAGGAAATTAAAGACTGTTTTTCGAATGGGCCAGATAAGAGGGTTGGAGAATCGGCCATATGTTTGATGGCATCGTTCACGCCTTTGATGGCTAAGTTGCATAGCATGGTAATGGGTGTGCTATTTTTTGGTAATTGGGAAGTGTCAAGGTGTACCCATTGTAACACACCACAAGTTTGAGTCAGTGCCGCCATTAGTCAATTATGAGTTAATATAATCAGGGTGATTTCTTCGGTGGTATCTAAAAACACCAAGGGTGTTGACCATAATCGATCAGTGACTTGTTGTAAAACTTGTTGAGCATCAGGGGAAAGTATACAAAGGGAAGTTGTGTCAGAGGGTCCCTGAAGCAATTGAAATAAAGTTTGGAGCTCTTGGGTAGGGAGGCGCATAAAATTGCATACCCAATTGATATGTCCACATAATTGTTGTAATTCAGTTAAAGTATATGGGGACTTAATGACAATATTAGACCCATTTGGGGTAATTGTTTGATTTAAATGGTATCCAAGATAGGCGAAAGGGGCTTTAAGTTGAATTTTTTCAGGGGAAATTTGGAGGCCTATTTTCCTTGAGTTGTGTTAAACAGGCTTGAATGGTGGTAGCCTCTTTATGTGCTATTAAAATGTCATCCATGTAATGGACACAAAAGCATTTTGAATGCAAAGGTCTAATAGCATGGGCAACATACATCTGACATATAGTAGGGCTAGTTTTCATTTCTTGAGGGAGAACTTTCCATTGATATCAATGTTTGGGTAACTGACAGTGAGGTTCCCAAACTGAGAAGGCAAAATATTTTTATCTTTGGGATGTACGTGGATGGAAAAAAAGTAGTCTTTGATGTCAATAATGGCAATGTGCCAATCATTGGGTATTGCAGAAAGATGTGGGAGTCTGGGTTGAAGCATTACCATCTTTTTCATATGAATATTTATGGAATGTAGGTCATGTAGAAGTCTCTACTTTCCTTGAGCCCTTTTTTTGGATAATAAAAATGGTAGAACTGTGGGGACTGATGCTTTGTTCTATATGACCCTTTTCTAGTTGCTCCTCCAATAGAGTGTGACGATGAGGGAGCTTTTCAGGGAAAATAGGCCACTGTTCTACCCAAATGGGTTTGGTGGTATCCCATTGGAGTGGAAATGGCTCTGGTCCTACAACAGGGGCCATTAGAATTGGGGGTACTGTGGGTGACTAATGGCTTGATCGGTTATGATATCTTCATAAAAAGCCTTATCATCTGTTGTTATCACAATACCCATATTAGTGAGGATAACTCTTCCCCAAATATTGCATGGAAGGCCAGGGGCAACAAGAGGTTTAAAAGCCCCAGTGACCCCATCACAGTCTTTCCATCTTACAGGCCATTGGACATGGAGGGAATCTGTTTTTCCATGACATCTTGTATGCAGGGGCCAGGAATTAGGTTCCACCCCAACCCTTCGACTTCTTTTTTTCTAAGAACTGTACATTTAGCCCCTGTATCAATGATGCACTTAAATTTTGTTCTTTAACCTTAAGTTCCATTCTAGATTTTACATTTTGGATAGGAAAAGTCCATTTCACTTGAGGTGGTGGTTGTTGTTTTCGTCCTTTTGGGGTAGGGGCTGAGGACTACCCCATATTTAGTTTAAAGGCTGAGTCTAAGAGTGGCATTCAGTGGCCCCCAAAAAACCCTTTTTACATTTAGGACATACGTAAGGAGGTTGCTTTCTTTCCGGTGAACCCCGGAGTGAAGGGCAATCCTTGTTAAAATGACCAGTTCCCAGAGGAGCTGGTAATTTTTGTGCTCATTTTTGTTGAATATCATGAACATTTGAATTTCCTTTCTAATCTCTTCCATGACCCAGTCGTGATTCACAGTGTGTTGTACAGCCTCCACGTGTTACCGGACTTTCTTTGGTGGATTTTGGTGTTGAGTTCTAATTTTATTCCCTTGTGGTCTGAGAGAATGCAAGGTATAACTTCAATGTTTCTGAATTTGGACAAGTTTGCTTTGTGGCCTAAAATGTGGTCTATTTTAGAAAATATTCCATGTGCTGCTGAGAAAAATGGGTATTCTGATGCTGCAGGGTGAAATATTCGGTAGATGACTGTTAAATCTAGTTGATCTGAACCTCCTTGAAAAAGAGGACCAAGATAAACCCCAATTCAGTAGACAGAAAGAAATAATTGAAATTAAATCAGAATTAAATGATTTAGAATTCAAAAAAAAACTATAGAAAAATCAACAAAACAAAGAATTGGTTCATCGAAAAAATTAAAATTGAGAGACTCTTAGAAAATCTTATGAGAAAAAGAGGAGAACATACCCAAATAAATAAACTCAGAGATGAGAATGGAAACATCACCACGGAAAAAACCAAGATTCAGAACATCATAAGGGAATACTTCTCAAACTTTATGCTAATAAGTTTGAGAACTGGGCAGAAATGGACCTTTTCCTAGCAAATATTGACATGCCAAAACTAAATCAAGTTGTGTAAAACCATATTAATGGGCCCATATCAAGCATTGAAATAGAAACAGAAATAAGAGACCTCCCATCTAAGAAAAGTCCAGGACAAGATGGTTTTACAGTGGAATACTACAAGGCCTTCAAAGAAGAGCTCACACCAATACTCCTCCAACTCTTCAATGAAATTGAAAGAGAAAGTTCACTACCGGACACATTCTATGAAGCCATCATAACCCTCATCCCAAAAGCAGGCAGCAACTCATCAAAGAAAGAGAACTATAGACTCATTTTTTGATGAACATTGATGCAAAACTTCGCAACAAAATTTTGGCCAATCAACATCAACAATCCATCCAAAAAAATCATACACTACGATCAAACAGGATTCATTTCAGGGATGCAAAGATGGTTCAATATACGCAAATCAATTAATATTGTTTATCACATCAACAGGAGCAAGGATAAGAACCACATGGTTATCTCAAAAGATGCAAAGAAAGCATTTGACAAGATCCAACACCCCTTTATGATGAAGGCCTTGGAAAAATTAGGAATCCATGGAATATTCCTCAATACAATAAAGGCTGTATATGACAAATCTACAGCCAGCATTATACTTAGTGGTGAAAAACTAAAGCCATTTCCTCTTAACTCAGGAACAAGACAAGTTTGTCCACACTGTCCACTTCTCTTCAATATACTATGAGAATGCCTAGCTACAGCAATAAGACAAAATGAAAGCATAAAAAAGATCCAAATAAGGAAAGATGATGTAAAACTGTCCATCTTTTCAGATGACATGATCTTTTATTTAAAGAATCCCACGGACTCCCCTCCCAAATCCTTCAAGCTGATTAAAAACTTTGGCAAAGTGACAGGGTATAAAATTAACCACCCAAAATCAATTGCTTTTCTGTATGCCAAAAATGAGAAAAGTGTGGCTGAAATTAGGAAAGCAACTGCATTTGTAATAGCCCCACAAAAATAAAATACCTAAGAATTAACTTAATCAAAGAAGTGAAGGACGTCTATGATGAAAACATTAAAAACTTGAAAAAGGAAATCGAAGCAGAACATAGAAAATGGCAAAAACTCCCATGCTCCTGGATTGGAAAGATCAACATCATGAAAATGGCAATACTTCCCAAGGCTATCTACAAATTCAATGTGATACCTATCAAAATTCCAAATTCATTCTTCAAGGAAATAGAAGATGCAATCCAAAAATTCATATGGAACAATAAAAGACCCTGAATAGCAAAAACGGTCCTCAACAGAAAGAACAGTGCTGGAGGAATATCAATACCAAATTTCAAACTCTACTATAAAGCCATAGTAATCAAAACAGCTTGGTACTGGCATAAGAATAGACCACAGGACCAATGGACTAGAATTGAAAACCCAGAAATGAACCCACAGACCTACAGCCATCTAATCTTCGATAAGGGAGCTAAAATATTGAATAAAAGAAAGATAGCCTCTTCAGTAAATGGTGCTGGCAAAATTGGTTACCTACTAGTAGAAAACTAAAACTAGATCCTTATATATCACCCTGCACCAGAATCAACTCCAAAAAGATCAAAGACCTTTGAGTCAAAGCAGAAACTCTGAAAACATTACAGGATGGAATAGGAGAAACCCTAGGTCTCCTTGGAGCAGGCCGAAATTTTCTGAAGAGACCTGGAAATAGAACAAATCAAAGAACAGTTGGACAAATGGGATTGCTTGAAGTTGCAGAGCTTCTGCATGGCAAAGGACATAGCTAGTAAGATCATTAGAAAGCCCACGGATTGGGAGAAGATCTTCACTAGCCATACAATGGAAAAAGGTCTCATATCTAAAATATACTTGGAACTCAAAAAATTAAATCCCCCAACAACAAATCCTCAAAGAAACAACTGCCCAATAAATAAGTGGTCTAAAGACTTAAAGAGAAACTTCTTTGAAGAAAAACGAAGGATGCCCAATAGACACATGAAGAAATGCTCAACATCCCTAGCCATAAAAGTAATGCAAATCAAAACATTGAGATACCACCTCACTCCAGTTTCAATGGCTAAATCAAGATCTCTAAGAACAATAGATGCTGTAGGGGATGTGTACAGAAGGGAACCTTACTTCATTGTTGGTGGGAGTGTAAACTTGTTCAACCACTTTGGAAAGTATTATGGAGGTTCCTCCAAAGACTCCACATAGAGCTTCCTTATGACCCAGCAATGCCACTTTTGGGTATTTACCCAAATGTTTACAAACAAGACCACACTAAAGCTACCAGCACGACTACGTTTATTACAGCATTATTACTATTTCTAAGATATGGAACCAACCCAGATTCCCCTCAGTAGATAAATGGATCAAAAAATGGTATATATACACAATGGAATTCTATGCCTCCATCAGAAAGAATGACATTGCCCAATTTGTTAGGAAATGTAAATACTTGAAAAAATTATATTAAGTGAAGTAAGCCAGGCCCAAAGAAACATGGTTTCCCTTATTTGCAATATTAAATATATGTCTGAATCAAGCAGAAAATGTCAGATAAGGTGATGTTAATGAAATGAACCCTAGGATATGTATTCAAGTGTTTTTTTTTCTTTCAGGTGATTGTTTCTAACACATTTAGAAGATTATTTCTTTATTGCTTTTATTTCCCTCCCCCACAGTATAACCCCTGCTTTCGCTGTATTTGATGTCGGTATAATTTGTTGAGGGGAAGGGGAAAAACAAATCGTTTAAATAGTGATACAGGTGGACCCATTGCAACAATGAGATGTACAAGTCGTTTTGGTAAAAAATGAACTTTACAACTTTGGTGCGGGTGTGGGGAGGTAGTGGGGAGGATTTAGTGGGAGGGGAGGAGGGAGGATGTGAAGGGATGGGATGGAGATACAAAGAAGGAGGCTACAATGCTTGATAAGAAATGTACTCATTATCTTGACCATGTAATTGTAACCCCTCTGTACAGTACTTTCATAATAATAAAATTAAAATTCAAAAAATAAAAATAAAATGACCAGTTATGCCACATCCCCTACAAGGTCAATTTCCCATTGCGCCATTAGGGGGCGCGCGCACTGGCGGTCATAGAGGTGAAAGCCTGTGCAAGGGTAGTCCTAGCATGAGTTGGTGTCCCCAAATTTTTGGTGGCTAGGATGCAATCAGTGATCTCCCCATTTCGTTCAGGGGCAATGGCTTTTCTGCATTCCTGTGTGGCCCCTTCCCATATTAGAGTCTTGGTTAGTGCATCTCTGGCTCCAGCGTGGGATAATTTCTGGGCTACTGCTTCTAGAACATGGGCAACGAAGTCAGTGAAAGGCTCATTGCGATGTTGTATGAGGGTTTTTAGTTGTTTGTTCCCTTCTTTCGAAGGGACCAAGGAGTCAGCCCACAATGCACAGAGGAGTACTTGGTCAAAGTACTGCGGAGATGCCACTGCTTGTGCAATGGGAGACCCATAAGCTCCCTCCCCTTTTAAGCAATCAGGATCCCCCATGGTTGCATCATATCCTCCAGCAGTGACATTTCATGTGCTTTGTTGTTCATATTCATCATAAAAATCAGCGTTCCATAAAAGGAAGTCCCCTGAAGATGATGTTGTGCACATTAAGTTCTTCCAATCATTGGGGCAACTCAGATCAATGCCAATGGTTTCGAGCATCTGTTGAACATATGGGGAGTGCAACCCATCTTCCTTAACAGCGGTCCAATATTTGTCAAGCACTTTTGGGCAATGGGGGTACCATTGGTTAGGTCGTGCAGTGGTTCGGTGGACGTTTACTGGGAACACGAACTGGGGTTCATCCATAGGCTTGGCTGCCATTGCCATGGTAGTTGTGGGGTCCACAAACAACTGTTGTATTATAGGGGGAACAACGGGATTTCTTTCTTGGGCAAAGTTGGATATGAAGGCCCAAGGATACAAAGTTCCATGAGGGGAGTTCCTAGGCTAGCCTAAATGGCCAAAAGAAGTGCTTGGGCAGGTTTCCTGGGACCCATAGTGTGGGAGAAGGGTTTTACAAGCATAACTGGCTGGCCCTCTGGGTCACATGATGGTGGCAGTTGTTGGTCATCTGCATTCTTACTGGAATTGTTTGCTGCCTCCACAAGAAGATGGGAGTGCCTGAGCAGTTTCACCATTTTCTGTATGCTGTTTCTTTTTGCAGTGAGGCCTTAAATGCCTGCAGAGTTTCCCCTTCTTCTCTCCCTGATAGACAGGCTTGAATGGCTACTACAATGGGGTAAGTTTTAGGGGTAGCTCAGTGCCTTCTCAGATTTCTTTTTATGAGCAGCCTGAAGAAGCAGGTCCAGCTGTCTGGATCCTAAATGGCCCCAGAGTCAATCCAGGGACACAATTCATTTACTATTTCCCATATTAAACTAGCTTCCTTTTGTGATACTTTTAACCGCCTACTCTGAAGCAGGGCAACAAGCGCTTGTAACTGAGGCTCTCGTGCTGCAGGGGGAAGGTTGGCCATGGAGGCACTTACCTTGCATTAGACCATCCCTCTGCTGAAAACACTTGAGCCCCATGCTGGGCGCCACTTATAGGGCTAGATGTCCTGCAGGGGGTAAACGTGAATGATGCCCACAAAGAACACACACTGGGAGAATAGGCTTAAGCAGGTCTCATTTATTCTTGTGCAAGTGGGGGGGATTTTACACCCCAGCTTTCCCAACCTCCTGAGTCCTTCTGGGACAATCACTTAGTGGGGAGTTGATGTAAGGCACTTGTGACAGGCACTGCTTGGTGACAGGCACTGATTGGTCCCCCGGGGGGCATGTAGGGAGCTTGGACAACTCATGGCTGGCAAACTAGGCAGACGTTCCTGTGGGTCACATCTCTATGAGAAGGAAATGTGCTTCAACTGCTACTCTAGCTGACTCAACCAGATCTGACCGGCTCTACCCAAAGGGGCTGTCTCCCCTATGGAAAAAACACATCCAAATCCCCTGCCCATAGTAACGAGGGGGTCAGGTCGTCTCAATTGATTTGTCAGGGAGGTCCTTCCACCTGACTTTCACTTAGGACTTAGGGTTTAGTTGTCCCCAGTGCTTCTGAAATCAGGATTCAGTTGCCCCTGTGTAAAAATTTAAAATGTTAATGGTAAAAAAGCTATCTGTAACTGTATATGGGGGCTAACTCCTCCTTTTTGTTTTAATAATTATAATTGCTCCTTAAGACATTGGTGATTTCTTTCTATAATTGCTTGGCCTTGAAGATTATAGGGAGTTCCTGCTCCTGCATCACCAATATTCATATATATATATATATATATATATAATATATATATATATATATATATATATGGTTGGTAGTGGAGCTTGAACACTGGGGCGGGGCGCTGTCCCTCAGCTCTTCATCTGAAGGTGAGAGAGCACTCTACCACTTGAGCAACAGCACCACTTGTGGCTCTTCTTGCTTATGTGTTGCTGAGAAATTGAATCCATGGTCTCATGCATGCAAGGCAAGCACCCTACCACTGAGCCACCTTCCTAACCCCTTCCTGCACCTGGGGCAGGGTGTAGGGGTCGGTTTGGGCCCCCCGGGATGGTTGGTGGGGGATTGTTGTGAACATTCCTTCTTAAAGTACCCCTCCTGCCCACATTTAAAACAAGTCCCTCTCCCTAATGGTCTTGGGGTTCCTTGGCCCTGGGCTGCCAGCACCTGGGTAATAGCCTCAGTCATTGCAGATGTCTGAGCCTATAAGGATAAAGGTAGTGATTAGGAATGATGCTGTTGTGTTCCCAAATCCTGTGAGGCCACCACCCATCTGCTCAGGGAACTCTTTCTCAATCCCATGTAGGCCATGATGTGGTCTGCATTCATCCCTTCCCAGACCAGTAGCTTTACAAACTGATCTCAGAGGTCCCCTGCCGGCAGCTTGCAATTAATACTCTGTTGGACTAGGGCTATAAACTCAAGTAGAGGCTCAACAGGTTTTTGTCTCACTCCTGCTATGGGGGACTCAGTGGGCCCATCATCCAGTTTGTACCACATGGCAAGTCCGGCCTGCCTCACCTGGTCATGGTACAGGACAGGTATTGTGGCCTGTTGGACTCCAGTGGAGTACCCTTCCCCCATCCCTGTTAAAATTGCATAAGTAATAGGTATTGCGGCTTGAACCTGCCAGTTATTCTCCGCCTAAAATCTACATGGCTCCTTAAAGAAAGCACACCATTTAATAAACTGAGAACTGGTGAAGACGGCTTTGGCCACATCCAGCCAGTCCTTAGGGACACATGGGTGATAAGCAATGTCCTCTAATTGGGTATGGGCGCAAGGAGAGTTCAGGCCATTCACTGCCACCACCTTGCAGATCTCTTTAAGATCCTTAGCTTCCCATGGATACCATTCCAAGGCCTGTTAGCTCCTGGTGAAAGATTGACTGGATATGTTGGGGAAGTGAATTCCGTGGCCCAGGTTCTGGGCTCCCAGGTGTGACTTCCTTTACAGGGCAGGCCTCTGAGTAGGTTTCTTCTGCAGCCCTCAGCCCCTCCATGGAAGGTCGGTATGGGTCTGGGTCTTGCAGGTCCTTCTCACAGGTCTACTAAGGCACAACCTCTGGCCCAATCAGGGGAATAGGGTGGAAGCCTAGGAACGTCAGGGCACCCAAGTAAGAGGGGGTAACTTTCACCCTTGTTTTGACTTCCACTGTGCGTGTTTCAGTGCATTCTCAGTCGAATTTGACGCATTCCTTTTCCTTCTCACTTCCCAAGTCCACCTTTCCTCCCTCTAGGCTTAATGTTGCCTCCTCCTCCTTCTTCTGTGAAATAGCATTACCCATACTAAGGGTTTTACTTACCCTGAGAGACCACTTAGCCTCAGCCAGTGTATTTTCCTTTCTTGCCTGAGTTGGGTTCCTGATGTCCGGTCTTCATCCCATGAAAGATGGACGGGGTCTGAGGAAAGGTAAGTGCTCCGCTTGCCGTTCCTCAGCTTTCCTTGACTCAGGAGACAAGCAGGCACAGCAGGGAGTCAAGTCAAGCAGGAACTCGTTTATTAACACACAGCAAGCACTTTTTAAAAGCAAAAAAGACCGGGTGGCATGGGGAGGAAAAGGAACCAACTAATCACTGTAACAGTCACACACTATCATGCACCTAAACTTCCAGGACATATTTATGCAATGAATATAAACAAATCGGATTCTGCCTACTCAACTCCCTCTCAGCACCATCTTTGCTGCCCACTTGCCCCACAATTATTATTATTTTATCTATCATAGATATTCAGGAGATCTGAATATCTGAATATTAAGATCTGAAGATTATGGTTCAAAGCTCACCCAGGAAAGAAGTTTCCTTAGATTCTTATCTCCAGTAAACTGCTCAGGAAAAGCCAGACAAAAGTGGCATTGAATTTCAAGTGGAAAAAGTGTAGCCTTGAGCAAAAACAGGATCATGGACAGTGCCCAGACCCAGAGATCAAGCCCTAGGACAAACTAAACTACAAAAACAAAATAAAAACAAACCTCGAACCTAGCATTTTTCTAATTGTATACAGAGGTCCGTAATTAAGGAAATTTTTTCCTGTGTTATGTATTGGTACAAGAAAAAAAAAGATGTAACACAATTACTCTCTTCACACCATGTTACACCAATGTCTCAAAAAATTACTTTTTCTAAATTTATAAATTAATAGCATCCATTTGTTGGCAACTGTCTAGATTATTCACATTATCATGTTATACATGAACTGTTGGTATTATCTATTAAGTTCTAATTATACCTCAATTGAAAGAATATTCCAGGCAAATAGAATGCCAGAATCATCTTTGCATTTCTAAATTAAACCTTCTACTTGAAAACCATTTTGTAGTATCCTATCGAATATGAAATTACAAACAAAATATATTTATTTTAAATGTAAATTCTAATTTAGCCAGGTCTACAAAGTCCTACATTAGATGAGCTTTGCCATTTCTCCAGGCTTAAGTTTTTGTAATCCTTCATCATTTCATTGGAATCCAACAGAATGATGCTTACTTTCTCAAATTTTTAGTTGGGAATCATGAGCCATTTTGCATCTAGGAATTTTCTGAAATGAAGAGAGCATTCAAAACACAACTGAAGATTATGTATGAGTTGCATTTCAATAGGAAACTTGACTTCTCAAAACATAGTGACAAAATTAGCCCAAACTTCAAACTGTATATTTCTTTCTTGTTGTTTGGCTTATTTTATTGAGAGAAAATTATACTACCTGTTCCAGGGAAGATATCACTACGTAATTCCATTCTCTAATCTCCTGTCTTAGTCTGAGTGCTGAATTTCCAGGCTTGTATCACATTGCCCTGCCATAGTGTGATGGTTTTTTTAATCTAGAAACAGGCTAGCAATTCTGAACTTCTCTGATAATCTTATCCACTAGACTAAGTGCTTAAACTGTTTATGTACAATTTTCAAAGATGTTCTAACATTTGACAAAGGTTATGAACATTTCACCTGCAGGGGTCTCTGATTCGTTCCTCCATGGATCTGATCACTTTAATAATAATTAGTTGACTATCTTATTATCTCTGGTACCTACCTATGTAATATTCTCAACCTTATTTGGGGAAAGTTCACTTGAAGACTTTCTAATATTAAAAATTATTACTTGTTCTAATCTTACTCAGGATATATTTTCTAACTTTTCTACACATTCTGAAAGTTGTTTCTTATGTGTGTTTACACATATAAGTGCCTCTGTGTGTATATGCATGCTTGTATATATGTATGAAAAAACCTCAAGCTCTTATTCAGCAATCTTGCTCATAACTAGTATTCAATTACTTGAGCCATTCTTCCAATGCAGCTTTTGGCTGGTTAATTTTAGATAATGTCCCAAAGACTGTTCTGCCTAGGCTTGATGCAACCTGAACTTACCAGACTTCCTTATATTCTTATGTTTTATCTTTCCAGGAGTATCGACTTTTAAACTTGAAACATCTTTGCTAGTGTAAAGTCATTTTGCAATTATTTTCTCTGCTTGGGAAGATTACTATTGACTTTGTCGTTCCTTTTGAGGAAACTTAAAGTCATATTTACACCTGTTCTGTTCATTGTGCGGCTTGAACTTTGATCCTGGGTGCTGTCCCTTAGCTCTTCAGCTCAAGTCCAGTGCTCTACCACTTGAGTTACAGCACCACTTCCGGATTTCTGGTGGTTAATTGATGATAAGGGTCTCATGGATTTTCCTGACCAGACTGGCTTTGAACCACAATCCTCTGGTCTCAATCTCCTGAGTAGCTTGCATTACAGGCATCAGCCACCGGAACCTGGCTCATATTTGCATTTATGTGCACTAAATGACACTATGTAGACAAAGAATGGAAATTTGAATCAAATGATATGACATTGCAGCTTTTCAGAAAAATTGAGGTAGCAATAAATATGCCCTCTTTTTCCATGTTGTTACATTAATGACTCATGAGCTATGGGACTCTTACATTAGCATCGTCTGATGTCTGCATATGTGGATTTAGTATCAGAAATTGTTCATAGAGAAATAGAGAAAGACTGAGATTTTTAGAAAGCAAAGGAGATCAGGTATGAAAGAGCAGCATAGAAGGATATACAACTTATCACACAGAGATTAAGAAGAGCCTACGTGATTAGAATAATAAAAGCAATGAGGAATAAACTTAGTTTATAATTAGTTCTTCAATAACCAAAAATGGTTCCCTAGAACGGTTTCTGCTATACCTTAGTTACTATAATTTATTCCTTCCATCTGGAGTTATTCCTTCTCTTCTGTCACAAATGTTAACTAGCATCTGCATTTTTGGTGTCATGACTGGCCACAAAGATCTCTAAATCTCACTTAGATTACCTTTCCCTTTCTGATTAGCACTGACCACACAAAATCCTGGAATCTTTCAATTTCCAGAATTAAACTTCACCTGACATCCAAGCACATTCCTGGCATTAATTGCCATGACCTATTAACAAAAGTTTTTTTTTGTTCAACACAGTATTCTAATATAAGTAAAGTACATGAATTAAGGACTATTGTTAGGTATCACTTGGAAGGAGCTATAATATATTCCAAGTATGGGTTCTTTATTTTGCATTTACTAGCTAAATGACTCTTTTGCCTGTCCTGAGGGTTGCACTCAGGGACCGTGAACTGTTCTTGAGCTAGAAGTCTACCACTTGAGGAAAAGAACCATTTCCAGTGTTTCTTTTTCTGTTTATGAGGTTCTGAGGAATTGAACCCAGGGTTTCATGCAATGAAGTCATTTTCCCCGAGCCCTAAATGACTTTTTTTCATATTAATAATTTTTGTATGAAAATACAGTACAGATGGCTTACAATTACATGAGCAAGGTAATGAGTAAATTTCTTATCAAGTATTGTTGCCTCCTCCTTTGTTTCCCCTTACCATCCCTGCCCACCGATCCCCCATCCCCCCACAAAGTTGTAAAGTTCCCTTCTCGACATAACGTCTTGTTCCAATGGGATTCTTAAGATGGCATTATTTTTCTCTCTGTTAATATGTATTATAATTTAGGTCAGGTGGTAGGAAAGGAAGTGGAAAACAATACTACCTCCAATAAAGCTGACATCCTATTACATCACTAAGGAAGTAGTGTTAAGACCTGCATGGCTCATAGGTTGTTGCATGTGACATGACTATGTAAAACACTATTAATGATCATCTCAGACATCCATAACATTCTGCTTCCATTTTCAAGGTCAAGAGCCAAATATCTATGCCTTTTATTGATTGGGTGTGTTTCCTAGGAAAGAAGAAGGAGGATGTGGTAGGTGACGATGGAAAAATATGTATGTTGGCCCCCTGTCCAAATTTTTTGCAGTTTATTTATTTTTCTTTTTTTATATTATTTTTTATTGGGAAAATATTGTACAGAGGGTTTACAATTGCATGGGCAAGATAATAAGTACATTTCTTATCAATCCTAGCCTCCTCCTTTGTTTCCCCTTCCCATCCCTTCCCATCCTCCCCCTGCCCCCCCAATCCTCCCCGCTACCCCCCCCCCACCAAAGTTGTAAAGTTCATTTTTCGACATAACGACTTGTACATCTCATTGTTGCAATGGGTCCACCTAATTTAAGTTAAATAAAACATGATTTGTAAAGTGAAAGTAATTTATGGTTTCATTGACTGTTTTAAGAAAACAATTATGCCTTTTGTTTTCAATTATATTTCTGTGGGAATGTGTAATATTCATGATTTAACTGGTAAAATTGATTACAGTTATATTATATCAAGTTGATTCAAACTTGTATTTGAAAATTGCACACTTAACACAAATATACTTCCACTTTCCTCTACCACATAATTAAAATAACAATAAAGCAAAGATTGGGGTTAGCCATTCATAAGTACAATCCTAGAACTCAGGGGGCTGAGACTTGAATATTTTAGTTCAATGTCAGTCCAAACAGACAAAAATGTGAAAACTTATCTCCAATTATCCAGCAAGAAGCAGAAGGTGAGCATGTGACTCAAGGATAGAGTGTCATCAGCCATGAGCAAAAAATACAAGGGAGACCATTAAACATCGAATTTAAGCCCTAAAAATGACATTTACACACAAGACAACAACAAAATGTGATATGATTATCAACAATTAAGACAAAATATTAAAAAGATCATGAGAAATGTGTAAACATCTGGAAGGCATAAATCATTAGACAGAATTTTGATTCGTAAGAGGGAAAAGTCACAGCGTAATTTGTACAATCTCATTGTAGTCATTTGTGTTGAAACCTGGCTAGTGTGTAACATGTGAAAGAGTAGATTGGATTACCTGACATAGGAGAAACTGCCTGTGACTATATACCATCCCACTCTGCAAAAATTTAAAATCGTGCTTGTTAATTTAAATAAAACTTATTGTTAGAGACTGTTTTGTCCACACAGACTGCGGTCCTTATTTTGAGGCTTCAGACCAGTGCTTTTGTTTATAACCACTCTTGTTTTACTCCCCTTCCCTTGTGCAGCTATACCTTACTTAGCTGGCACCAAGCCAAGTCTTTGAACTAGACACCAGTGCCTTAATCCCTCCCTTTCTCCAGCTACAACTCATTTCACATACTATCTCTGTCTTAGCATTAGTTGTTTTTTTTCTAATCCCCCTCAGAAAACACTTATATTCATGTAAACCCATAATAATGAACCTAGTTAGAAAAGGGAGAAAGGGTTTACCATTGGCTGAGGCTCCCATCTGTAGGTTTGCTCCCTAATAAATCTGTGCTACACTATCTCTTTTTTTTCATGGCTTTTGAGTCTGAGAAATGATTGCTTTGCTTTGATGTAATCCCATTTATCCAGATGTACTTTGGAAATTTTGACCTGTGCCAAGGAGCCCTCATGATTACGCTAACTCTTCTTGTAAGATTCCTAAGGCATCAGGATTTACATTGAGCTCTTCAATCCATTTGGAATTGATTCTGCTGCGGGAGGATATAAAATGATCTAATTTCAGTTTTCTGTGTACAGCCAGTTAAACCAATTTTTTGAAGAGGCTGTTTTTCTTCCATCCTGTGTTTCTGACTTCCTTATCAAAGATTATGTGCCTACAGGAGTGGATTCATTTTTGGATCTTCAATTCTGTTGTATTGTGCTTCCATGGGAAAGAATGTCATTACCCCATTCCTGAAGAAATGGAAAGACGGGGAAAAATGCTATTAAGTGAAATAAGCCAGATCCAATTAAATATATGCTGCATGGTTTTCCTCATTTCTAATAACTAGATATGCCCATACATATACAAGTTTATCTAATAGATAGTAAAAGACAAATAATTACACTTGGATATGATTAACAGCACTCTAAGCATTCACATGGCAAGAACAAGGGAATCTATTCTTAGGAGAGGATCACAATGGCTCAATAGCTATGTGCACATGATCAGATAAATGTTGCTTATTGCAATGAACTATAAGAATCAATCATATATATGAAATAAATATATCTGTATATAATTATAAAAGATGTCACAAATAACTGACTTCTCTGTAAACTCAAAAGCAAAATTCTAAGTTTAGAAGATAAAATTGAGGAGTTTTCAACACATAAACTAAAATACATAGGAAAAGGTGGGAGAATAAATATAAGATGAAAAGTAGAATGGCTAACTATTGAAGAATTAATAAAAAATTTTCAAAACTATACAAGAGAGCTTGGGTTCAGCTAAGTTGTAGAACTAGACTAATATATACAAAACCATGATTTCAATCTCCAAACCTAAATGTCTAATAATAAGTTAATAAATAGTAATATTACAATATTTACCTGAAATAAATGCTTTTATATTAGAGAGGCCTGAATCCTAAAACAATATACAAAATACTCTCAATTCTTGTATCCAATGAAATGAAATCATGAATGAAGAGCAAATAGTTCCTTTTTATCCTTTCCTTTCATTTTGTGTTTTCTTCTTTTCTTTTTCCTTTGGCACTACTGGTGCTTGAAATTGCTAAGGCTCTAACCACTTTAGATTATTTTTCAGGCCAAGCCTCCCTTGAGCAATGATCTCTTACCTATGGCTTCCACATAGTGAGATAACAGGAAAATTACACTATATCTAGCTTTCTTTGTTTTTGTAGGTTTTTTACGAATTTTTTTTGGTCAAATCTGGTCATGATATCATTCTTATAAATCTCTGCCTCCTAATTAGCAAGGTTGAGTGTCACCAGTATCAAATGACCAATTGCTCCACATGTTTATTTGGGACAACTAATAGATGTTTTTCTAGCTGCCAGTGGCTCACACCAGCAATCCTAGCTACTCAGGAAACTGAGGCCTGAAGATTGTGGGTTAAAATGAGCTCAGGAAAGAAAGCCCATGAGATTCTTATCTCCAACTAACTACCATAAAGTTGGAAGTGGTACTGTGGCTCAAGTGGTAGAGTGCTAACCTTTAGCAAAGCAGCTCAGGGACAACACTCAGGCACCAGAACCAACACACACACACACAAAGGTAGATGCTTCTAGTTCCTGGCCATGTTCTTTTTTATAATGCTTCTTTTGGTGAAGATTTTGTAAGTCAAATAATCTTGATGCAAAGTAATAGCTATGCTGTCTTGGGCTTGTAGTCCTCAGCTTCATATTCCTTGCCTGTACAATGAAGAAATTTCTTTGCCAAACTGGTGCACTGGGAGAATCCGTCATAATATTCAATGTACATGTGTGAAAATGTGACCACATAAATGGAGGGGTGGGGTTGGGTGAGATAGAGAAGAATGATCAAATTAATGACATCGATCAAGATGTACTCACAAACCGACATAAAACTCCTTTGTACACTATTTATGTATCATTTTGTAAGTAGAAAAAAATGAAACCAGGGCTTCAGTGCAATCCACACATCTTAGGTATAGATTGCTCAAAGCTGTTTCTTTTAAAGAATACAGGACAGAGAAGAGTGGAACAAATCATTTCCAGAATAAAACTGATCAACTCTACCCCAACGTTGACATGAATAGTGATGTTGACCATACACCTTTGATTTCATGCACTGAGAATACATTTCCACCCATCCCCAATCCTGGGTTTAAATTTAGGGTCAAGATTCTGTCTCCCCCACTCACTCATAGCTAATACTCTAACATTTGAGCCACAGATCCAATTCGGGCTCTTTTTGTTTAATTGGAGATTAGTCTCATGGATTTTCCTGCCCAGACTGACTTCAAATCATAATCCTCAGATCTCAGGCTCAGAATATAGGTGTCAGCCATCAGTACCCAGCTTGAGAACTCATTTTTCTACTGTAATTCTCCTCCCGGAAACCTCATAGCCACAATCTTGGGAGTAAAGATTCAGAGAGCCCCCAATTGAAGAACATTCTATAGAATGCCCTGTCCCATACACCTAAAAAGGGAGAAATGCTATCTCTTTCCCTTTGATGAAACAATAGATGTTAGCTTATTATATGATAATAATAGTAGATATTATTATAATGCTCTCAATATCTATTTCCATCCCCATTGACACCAGGCTTGTTTGTAGAACTTACTTTGACAAATGACATGTGAGAATTGATGGCATGTGTCTTTTCTGAGCTTTAGCCCTGTGGTTTTCACTCTTTGCATCCCCTGGGAATCTCCAGCAGTCAGTCTGGTTCCCAAAAATGGACACCATGCTGAGTGGAAGTGGATCTGGAATAGGCTTTGTAGCATGAGAGAGAGTAATCAAAGTTGTAAGGTATTGCGTCCTTGGGGTTGGTCTCCCCAGTAAAATTAAGCTCACATTGAGGTCCCAGCTCTAGGTAGTCTAGGTTTCTTTCTCTCTATTCCCTCCCACTTCCTTCTCATTCTTCATGAATATTTCCTTTTTCTCCTCAGGTGACACCAATTTGTGAGTCTCCTTATCCTAGGAATTTGTTTTAGGGTTAAACATTGTGGCTTTCTGTTTTACATTTTCTCTTAAGTGTTTCTTCACTTTTGTCTTTCTGGAGTTTTCAGCCAGAAGCTCCCAAGTGTGATGGATCTTCAGATAAAAACCTTCTGCCAGGTGGCAGAGTGGTAGAGTGCTTGCATTGCATGCATGAGGCCCTAGGATCGATTCCTCAGCCCCACATAAGCAGTAAAAGCTGGACACTGTGGCTTAAGTGGGATAGTGTTAGCCTTGTGCTGAAGAGTTGAGGGACAGTGCCCAGGCCCAGATTTCAAGCCCCAAAACCGACCAAAAAATTTTTTTACATGAAGTAAGCCAGGCCCAAAGAAGCATAGGTATCATAGTTTCTCTTATTTTCAATAACTAGTACTTGTCTGAGACAAGCAGAAACTGTGAGATAAGTTGATGTTAGGCGAAATGAACCCCAAGATAAGAATTCAATTTATTCTTTCTTGTGATTGTTTCTATCATATTTATAAGATTATTTCTTTGTTGCTTTTTATGTCCCTCCTCCACGGTATTCCCCCTGTGTTCACTGCACTTGATGTTGGCATACTTTGTTCAGGAGAAGTGGAAAAACAAATTGTTTAAGTTGTGGTACAGTTGGATCCATTGCAACAATGAGATGTGCAAGACGTTATGTTGAAAAACGAACTTTACAACTTTAGTGGGAGGGGGGTCTGAGGAGGGACCACGGGGTGGGGGTGGTGAGTTGGGAAGGGATGGGAAGGGGAATCAAAGGAGGAGTTCACAATGCTTGATAAGATATGTACTCATTATCTTGCCCATGTGATTGTAATCCCTCTGTATGGTATTTACACAATTAAAAAAAATAAATTCCTCTCTCATATCTGCCTTGCTTGCTTTCACTCCCCTCATGTTGGCCTACTAGGAGGCCAGAATAACATGAAGCTCCAGAAACCTTTTGGATAGAAAAAGAAACCACCACATGGGAAGTGAGGGGTGTATTACAAGAGATTGGGAACTGAACACAGGTAGAAGGGATCAGAGCTTAAGCCTCAGCTGTCTTCTGAATCATTGCCCAGTTACCAGGTGTAAGCCTATGCTCCAAAATCTATGTGGCAAATTCTGCAATTCTTACTGTATCATACACACACACAGACATAGTTAGGCATCCAGCATGACATAAAATATACATTTATTAAATCAGAGAAATCTGTACCCGAGAAAATGTGCAGAAAGAAATTCATTTAATCAGGTTCCCTTCATTTTTACAGGTTTATAATTTGACTAAGAGAACAATATCAAATTCTCTTAGCCTTCACAAAATCAAAATATCCAAGCAATACACCACTGTAATGAAAAAAATCTTTTTACTAAAGTGAGTATTTGGAATGGGAAAAATCAAATATAAAACTTAAAAATTGATCAAATACCAAAAAACAAAGAAAGACACTGATCAAGAACGAAATACCAATATGTTTAGTAAATAAATGAAATGTTTGAGATTCTTATCCACATAGGAAATACATAGGAAAATAAATAGGAAAGTCACTGAGATCCCAACTTACACACCAGAAGAGCTATCATCACGCAAATAAAAAAACTGCTGGAGAGGTTGAAATAAATCAGGAACTGTGTTTGGTGGTGTGGCATTGTAAACTAGTTAAACCCATATGGAGATCATAATGGAAGTTTACACGATACAAAAAAGACACATATCTTGAAGACCATTATTGCAACTTGGATACATACTGAAAGAATATAAATCAATAAGAACATACATGTTCATGACAGCAATATTCATAGCAATCAAGCTATGTAATCAACCTGGATGTTCCATAAGGAAAGAATAAAGAATATGCACCTTACATAGCTGTAAACATGTTTTGGTATATAAGAGAAGTGGATGTTTCTACTATATCATTGATAAATATTTTTGGATAGATACCTAGTCCTAATTTCACTGAGTTTTGTGGTATTGTGTTTTTTCTTTAATGAAGGACTTCCATATTGATTTCAGAGCAGTTACAATAGGATGAAAATATCATATAAAATGTGCATATTAGATAAAAATTTAAATGTATCAATGAACACATACAGATCATAATACAGAGTTTATAATTTGAAGCAATGTTAAGAAGGCAACAGTAGGGGGAAGACAATGTTAGAAGCTTAATAACAAATATACAGATATGGAAAAATACAAAAAAAGGTGCAACTAATTAGTGCTAACAGTAACAAAACATTTTCCTCAGTTTTTAAAAATGAAACTGTTAAAATAATACTTAATAACATCAAATAAATATGGCATGGAAGAAAATATAGCATAGACATATTTTCCCCCAAAATTTGTTTTATATTATAACAAATAGATTAAAACAAAATGTAATTACATGTCTGAAGATGATAACACTTTCAAGTGTCATTGATTGAATCCAGCAAAGGAAATTAACCGACAAGTACAGGATAAGAACAACCTGGGTTATGGAAAAAGATAATTAGTAGAACATTGTGAGGAAACAATGTGCTCCTTTTTCCTCATCAAATTAGAACAGCTACCTTTTGAGAGAACTCTTGTAATGTAGTCAGAGCCGTGGAGTTACTAATTTAGGTTGTAATTTATTAATTTTATTCCCGAATCCTGTGATGTGACTCCCAAATGATGTGAGTGATCCTAGATTTTATTTTTTATTTTATTTTATTTGTGAACATACTGTACAGAGGGGTTACAATTACATGGGCAGGATAATGCATACATTTCTTACCAAGCATTGCAGCCTCCTCCTTTGTTTACCCTTCACATCCCTTCCCAACCTCCTCCCTCCCCCGCAACCCAATACTCCCACCCCCCACACTGCACAGACGTTTTATAGCTCATTTTCAACATGACAACTTGTACTTCTCATTGTTGCAACAGGTCCACCTGTATCCTTAAATGACTTGTATTTCCCCATCTCCTCCACAAATTATACTGAAATCATATATAGTGAAAGCAGGGGTTATACTGTGGGAGAGGGACATATAAAGCAACAAAGAAATAATTTTATAAATGCCTTAGAAACACGTGCATGAAAGAAAAAAAACATTAAAATACATATCTAAGGGTTCATTTTCCTAATATCGCATTATCTGACCTTTTCAGCTTGACTCATACATATACTAAATATTGCAAATAAGGGAAACCATGGGACCTATGTTTCTTTGGGCCTGGTTTACTTCACTTAATATATTTTTTTTCCAAGTTTTTCCATTAACTAACAATTGAGGCAATGTCATTCTTTCTGATGGAGGCATGGAATTCCTTTGTGTATATATACCACATTTTCTTGATACAATCATCTATTGAGGGGTATCTGGGTTGGTTCCATATCTTAGCTACGGTAATTAATGTTGCAGTAAACATAGTTGTGATGGTAGCTTTAGTGTGGTTTTGTTTGTAAACATTTCGGTAAATGCCCAAAAGTGGGATTGCTGGCTCATAGGGGAGATCTATGTGAAGTCTTTTCATGAATCTCCATACTGCTTTCCAAAGTGGATGAACAAGTTTACATTCCCACCAACAATGAAGTAAGGTTCCCTTCTGTCCACATCCCCTCCAGCATCTGTTGTTGTTACAGTTCTTGATGTTTGCCATTCTAATTGGAGTGAGGTGGTATCTCAATGTTGTTTTGATTTGCATTTCTTTTATGGCTAGGGGTGTTGAGCATTTCTTCATGTGTCTATTGGGCATCCTTCTTTCTTCTTCAGAGAAGTTTCTCTTTAAGTCTTTAGCCCACTTATTTATTGGGCAGTTGTTTCTTTGAGGATTTGTTGTTCGGGGATTTAATTTTTTGAGTTCCAAGTATATTTTAGATATGAGACCCCTGTCCGTTGTATGGCTAGTGAGGATCTTCTCCCAATCCGTGGGCGTTCTATTCATTTTGCTAGCTATGTCCTTTGCCATGTAGAAGATCTGCAACTTCATGCAAGCCCAATTGTCCAAACTGACTTTGATTTGTTGTGTTTCCGGGTCTCTATTCAGAAAATTTCGGCCTAGCCAAGGAGACCTAGGGTTTCTCCTATTCCATCCTGTAATGATTTCAGAGTGTCTGATTCGAGGTCTTTGATCCATTTGCAGTTGATTCTGGTGCAGGGTGATATATAAGGATCTAGATTTAGTTTTCTACAAGTAGTTAACCAATTTTGCCAGCACCATTTATTGAAGAGGCTGTCTTTCTTCCATTCTATTGTTTTAGCTCCCTCATTGAAGATTAGATGGCTGTAGGTGTGTAGGTTCATTTCTGGGTTTTCAATTCTATTCCATTGGTCCTGTGGTCTGTTCTTATGCCAATACCAAGCTGTTTTGATTACTATGGCTTTATAGTACAGTTTGAAATTTGGTATTGATATTCCTCCAGCAGTGTTCTTTCCGTTGAGGAGCATTTTTGCTATTCGGGGTCTTTTATTGTTCCATATGAATTTTTGGATTGCCTCTTCTATTTCCTTAAATAATGAGTTTGGAATTTTGATAGGTTTCTCATTAAATTTGAAGATAGCCTTGGGAAGTATTGCCATTTTCACGATGTTAATCTTTCCAATCCAGGAGCATGGGAGGTTTTGCCATTTTTTAAGTTCTGTGTTGATTTTCTTCAAGTTTTTAAAGTTTTCATCATAGAGGTCCTTCACTTCTCTGGTTAAGTTAATTCCTAGGTATTTTATTTTTTGTGGGGCTATTACAAATGGAGTTGCTTTCCTAATTTCAGCCACACTTTTCTCATTTTTGGCATACAGAAAAGCCATTGATTTTTGAGGGATAATTTTATACCCTGCTATTTTGCCAAAGTTTTGAATCAGCTTGAGTAATTTGGCAGTGGAATCTATGGGATTCTTTAAATACACAATCATGTCGTCTGTAAAGAAGGAGAGTTTTATTTCTTCTTTCCCTATTTGGATCCCCTTTATGTCTGCATCTTGTCTTATTGCTGTAGCTAGGCATTCTAATTCTAGATTGAAGAGAAGTGGAGAGAGTGGACATCCTTGTCTTGTTCCTGAGTTAAGTGGAAATGGCTTTAGTTTTTCACCATTAAGTATAATGCTGGCTGTAGGTTTGTCATATACAGCTTTATTGTATTGAGGAATGTTCCATGGATTCCTAGTTTTTTCAAAACCTTCATCATAAAGGGGTGTTGGACCTTGTTGAATGCTTTTTCTACATCTATTGAGATAACCATGTGGTTCTTATTCTTGCTCCTGTTGATGTGATGAATAATATTAATTGATTTGCGTATATTGAACCAGCTTTGCATCCCTGAAATGAATCCTGTTTGATCGTGGTGTATGATTTTTTGGATGAATTGTTGAAGTCGATTGGCCAAAATTTTGTTGAGAAGTTTTGCCTCTATATTCATCAATGAAAGTGGTCTATAGTTCTCTTTCTTTGATGAGTCCCTGACTGCTTTTGGGATGAGTGTTATGATGGCTTCATAGAATGTGTTCGGTAGTGAACTTTCTCTTTCAATTTCATTGAAGAGTTGGAGGAGTATTGGTGTGAGCTCTGCTTTGAAGGCCTTGTAAAATTCCGCTGTAACCATCCAGTCCTGGACTTTTTTAGCTGGTCTCTTATTGCTGTTTCTATTTCAATGCTTGATATGGGCCTGTTAAGATGGTTTAATTCATCTTGGTTTAGTTTTGTCATGTCAATATTTTGTCATGTCAATATTTGCTAGGAAAGGTCCATTTCTGTCAAGTTCACAAACTTATTAGCACAAAATTTTGAGAAGTATTCCCTTATAATGTTCTGAATCTTGGTTGTTTCCGTGGTGATGTTTCCATTCTCATCTCTGAGTTTATTAATTTGGGTGTGTTCTCTTCTTTTTCTGATAAGATTTGCTAAGCGTCTGTCAATTTTGTTAATTTTTTCGAACAACCACCTCTTTGTTTTGTTGAATCTTTCTATAGCTTTTTTTGAATTCTAATTCATTTAATTCTGATTTAATTTTAATTATTTCTTTTGGTCTACTGTATTGGGGTTTATCTTGCTGCTCTTTTCCAAGGAGGTTTAGATGTGTCATTAAATTGTTGTTTTCAGATCTCTGCAATTTGTTGATGTAGGAGCTCAGACCTATAAACTTGCCTCTGAGTACTGCCTTTGCAGTGTCCCAGAAGAGCTGGTAATTTGTGTGTTCATTTTTGTTGAATATCATGAACATTTGAATTTCCTTTCTAATCTCTTCCATGACCCACTCATGATACAGCAGTGTGTTGTTCAGCCTCCATGTGATACCAGACTTTCTTTGGTGGCTTTTGGTGTTGAGTTCTAATTTTATTCCCTTGTGGTCTGAGAGAATGCAAGGTATAACTTCAATGTTTCTGAATTTAGACAAGTTTGCTTTGTGGCCTAAAATGTGGTCTATTTTAGAAAATGTTCCATGTGCTGCTGAGAGAAAAGTGTATTCTGATGCTGCTGAGAGAAATGTTTGGTAGATGTCTGTTAAGTTTAGTTGATCTATGCACCTGTTTATATCTGCGGTTTCTCTGTTGAGATTTTGCCAAGTTGATCTATTTAGTGGGGGAGTGGTGTGTTAAAATTCCCAATAATTAATGTCTTTGGATCTATGTGGGATTTGAGGGAAAGTAGTGTTTCTTGGATAAATCTGGGAGCTCCGTTGTTTGGTGAATAGATATTTAGAATTGTAATATCCTCCTGAAGGAGAGATCCCTTAATTAGTATGTAGCGACATTCTTTATCTCTTCTCACGAATTTGAATTTGAAGTCTATTTTATCTGATATTAGGATTGCAACTCCCGCCTGTTTATGGGGGCCATTTGCTTGGTAGATTTTGTTCCAGCCTTATTATTGAAAATGTGTTTGTTGGGCTGGGAAGGTGGCTCAGTGGTAGAGCACTTGCCTTGCATGCATGAGGCCCTGGTTTCGATTCCCCAGCACCACATAAGCAAAAAGAAAAGAGCCGGAAATGGCCCTGTGGCTCAAGTGGTAGAGCGCTAGACTTGAGCTGAAGAGCTGAGGGACAGCGCCCAGGCCCAGATTTCAGGCCCCACAACCGGACCCAAAAAAAAAATGTGTTTGTTTTTATGGGCAAGGTATGACTCCTGAAGGCAGCAGATAGAAGGGTCTTGTTTTTTTTGTTTTTTTTTTTATTGGATGGGATTTTTTTTTTAATTTAATTTTATTTTATTTGAGAACATACTGTACAGAGGGGTTACAATTACATGGGCAGGATAATTGTTTTTTTAATACAACTAGACACTCTATGTCGCTTCATTGGAGAGTTCAGTCCGTTAACGTTAAGAGATAGGACTGAGAGGTATTTGGGAGTTCCTGCCATGTTATCCACCTTCTTGGGGGCTGCAAAACTGGGTTCTTCCTGTGGTTCTTGGATTCTCAGTTTGGGTGCAGTTTCTTGGCCTTTATTTTGGTCTTGTTGGTTTTCTATATGTAGGATATCTTTAAGAATCTTCTGTAGGGCTGATTTGGTGGAGATGTATTGTTTCAATTTTTTTTTTTTGCTATGGAAGTTTTTTATTTGGCCTTCAGTTATGAAGGAGAGTTTAGCAGGGGACAGTATTGTTGGTTGATAGCTGTTTGTTTTTAGGGCATGGCATACATCATTCCAGGCTCTTCTTGTTTGAATGTCTCTGCTGAGAAATCTGAGGTGATTCTAATTGGTTTCCCTTTATAGGTGATTAAGCTTTTCTCCTTGACAGCTTTAAGGATCTTTTCCTTGGTCTGAGTTGATCCTGTGTGGATTATAATGTGACAGTGGGATGTCCTATTCTGGTCTGTTCTATTTGGGGTTCTAAAAGCTTCTTGTATCTGAATAGGCCTATCTTTTTGTATGTTTGGGAAGTTCTCTGCTAGGATTCTGTTAAACAAATTTCCTAGACCATTAACTTCTGTTTCTAAGTGCTCTTCTACACCCATTATCCTTAGATTAGGCCTTCTGATGGTGTCTTGCAAGTGTTGGATAGATCTATCATATTTCTTGGACTTGTCTTGGATGGTTGTATGTTCTTTCTCTATAATATCAAGGCTGTCTTCAGTCCCTGAGTTTCGATCTTCTGCATGGTCTAACCTGCTGTCAAGGCTTTCTCCTTTGTTTTTTATCTCTTTTCCTTCTAACTGGTCAGCTTTGATGGCTTCAAATTCTTTGTTGAAGCTCTGTTTTAGATCTTGTATGAATTTCTTTACTTCCTTATGTTGGTGTTCAGTGTTTATTCTCAAATCACTTAGTTGATTGGTTATGGTTTCTTTGGACTCCCATTCCTTCTGATGGGTCCAATTCAGCATTCCCTTTGTGGTCTCCCTGACTTCCTTCAGCTCTTTGTTAAGAGATTCCATGAATGCGTTTAGTGGTCTTTGTGTATTCTCTTCCTGGTCTCTCATTTCCTTTATTACTCTTTGATTAGCTTCCTCCCGTTCATGGGATTCCTGCAGTTCTCTTTGAGTGTTCTCAGGTTCTCACGCCATCCCTGCCTTTCTCTTTGAGTATTCTCAAGCTCCTCACACAAATCCTGTATCACTTTTTGAGTAGCTTCTTCATGCTTATGATATTCCTGTATAAACTTTTGGATTGCCTCCCCTCTCTCCCTATCATGCTCATCCAGAGTCCTTTGTATGTTTTCTATCTTTTCATTTAACCTTTTTTGCAGCAGTGTTTGTAGAGCTATTTGGGAATTCTTCTCTGGATTATTCATTTTCTGTTCTATCCCCTGATTATCAAGATTGGGAATTGAGATACCCGGATTTGCCATT